>NC_048218.1:60712625-60912797 GCF_002007445.2 Ailuropoda melanoleuca | reverse complement strand
ACAAGCAGGGGGAGTGGGAGAGGAAGAAGCAGGCTCCCAGTGGAGGAGCCTGATGTGGGGCTCAATCCCAGTACACTGGGATCACGCCCTGAGCTGAAGGCAGACGCTTAATGACTGCGCCACCCAGGCGCCCCGAAAGTTTCTTCCTTATAAATCACAAAGACATTTGTAAACTGAGTGAGACTCCTGTCCTGCAGGACTGTGATCTCTATCAGTTAGCCATTTGTTTTTCCTTTAGAGCATCCAGGAGTGCCTGAGGAATGTCACATATATCACATGAGCGGGGGTGGAGGGTGCCAGCTTCTGCTTTGTCCTCAGCTAGCCTTCTGCTCCCTCATCACCCTGGTCACACTGGGAGAGATTGCTCCCCTTCCCAGAGTGCATTTGGAGGAGGGTATTTTGCCTCTCCAAGGACAAAAGGCCAGCTGGGAGCCATTGAGTGGCATTCAGCAGCAGGGGACAGAGATGAGAGGGGAGATAACCTGGTCACAGCTTTTCACGTGTGTCAAATAGACTCTAACCATCATGTGTACACTGTGGGACTGCTTTTCTGGGACAGGATGGTGCCGGGCATGCCTCGAGGCTCTCCTCCAGGGTCCACATCTTGCCAGGCCCTTTAAAATTTGGAGTTTTGAATCCCAGCCACCAACCACAGATAAAATACAGGAGATCTGAGGCACCGGGCACACTGGCAGCCTGGGTACAGAGAGGTTAAGGGCATGGATCTGACAAAAACCTGGGACACAGGAGATTGTTCACTTTTCTGTGAGGGCCTCCTGAACAGTGGTGGCCATGAGTTCCCCTCCCAGGGACAAGAGGAGATCTGAGGCACCGGGCACACTGGCAGCCTGGGTACAGAGAGGTTAAGGGCATGGATCTGACAAAAACCTGGGACACAGGAGATTGTTCGCTTTTCTGTGAGGGCCTCCTGAACAGCGGCGGCCACGAGTTCCCCTCCCAGGGACAAGAGGGTGGCATGATGCCATCTTCCTCCTCCACCACCCTTCCCTCTCCATGCCCACCAGCACAGTCAGACTTCAGAGAGAAACCAGTACCTCCAGTGGAGGCTGAAGTTCCCTATGCTAAACACCCCCTTCCCCTCCCAACCTCCCACCCTGGCCTGGCAGGGGCATCTTTACAAGGGNGAGAGGGAACACAAGCAGGGGGAGTGGGAGAGGAAGAAGCAGGCTCCCAGTGGAGGAGCCTGATGTGGGGCTCAATCCCAGTACACTGGGATCACGCCCTGAGCTGAAGGCAGACGCTTAATGACTGCGCCACCCAGGCGCCCCGAAAGTTTCTTCCTTATAAATCACAAAGACATTTGTAAACTGAGTGAGACTCCTGTCCTGCAGGACTGTGATCTCTATCAGTTAGCCATTTGTTTTTCCTTTAGAGCATCCAGGAGTGCCTGAGGAATGTCACATATATCACATGAGCGGGGGTGGAGGGTGCCAGCTTCTGCTTTGTCCTCAGCTAGCCTTCTGCTCCCTCATCACCCTGGTCACACTGGGAGAGATTGCTCCCCTTCCCAGAGTGCATTTGGAGGAGGGTATTTTGCCTCTCCAAGGACAAAAGGCCAGCTGGGAGCCATTGAGTGGCATTCAGCAGCAGGGGACAGAGATGAGAGGGGAGATAACCTGGTCACAGCTTTTCACGTGTGTCAAATAGACTCTAACCATCATGTGTACACTGTGGGACTGCTTTTCTGGGACAGGATGGTGCCGGGCATGCCTCGAGGCTCTCCTCCAGGGTCCACATCTTGCCAGGCCCTTTAAAATTTGGAGTTTTGAATCCCAGCCACCAACCACAGATAAAATACAGGAGATCTGAGGCACCGGGCACACTGGCAGCCTGGGTACAGAGAGGTTAAGGGCATGGATCTGACAAAAACCTGGGACACAGGAGATTGTTCACTTTTCTGTGAGGGCCTCCTGAACAGTGGTGGCCATGAGTTCCCCTCCCAGGGACAAGAGGATCTGAGGCACCGGGCACACTGGCAGCCTGGGTACAGAGAGGTTAAGGGCATGGATCTGACAAAAACCTGGGACACAGGAGATTGTTCGCTTTTCTGTGAGGGCCTCCTGAACAGCGGCGGCCACGAGTTCCCCTCCCAGGGACAAGAGGGTGGCATGATGCCATCTTCCTCCTCCACCACCCTTCCCTCTCCATGCCCACCAGCACAGTCAGACTTCAGAGAGAAACCAGTACCTCCAGTGGAGGCTGAAGTTCCCTATGCTAAACACCCCCTTCCCCTCCCAACCTCCCACCCTGGCCTGGCAGGGGCATCTTTACAAGGGCAAGTCTGTTTCCGAGCCACCCCAGTGGTCCTCTCCCTCAGAAGACCAACACAGGACCCCTGCATGTACCAAGTCCACTGATTAAAGAGTGCTCCAAAGCATCAACTTCAGTTCTGATGGAAATAGGACCAGGCTTTCTTTTTTTTTTTCTTCTTCTTTTAATTTTTTATTTCATATTTTTGTTTTGTTTTTTATATATTTTTTCTTTCTCTTTTTTTTTTTGTATCAGAATCAGGCTTATAACTTTTTGTTCATTTGTTGGTTTGTTTGTTTCTTTGTCTTATTTTTCAGATCAGGCTATTTTTTTTCTTCTTTCCTTACTCTTTTTTCCTTCCTTCTTTCCTATTCTTTGGAATAAAGCTTATAGTTTTTTGTCTGTTTGTTTGCTTTTTTGTTACTTTCCTCTTTTCTTGGATCAGTTTTTTGTTTGTTTGTTTGTTTTCTTTTCCAGGCTTATCTTAACAAACAGCACAAGGCACACCTAGCTAAAGGTCCAAACACTCCCCACTACAAGCTACCTGAAGTAGCCATACTTATATCAGACAAACTAGATTTTAAGCCAAAGACTATAATAAGAAACTATAATAGGAAGGACCCTATAACATAAAAAAGGGGTCTAGCCAACAAAAAGATCTAACAATTGTAAATATTTATGCCCCTAACTTGGGAGCAGCCAAGTACATAACCCAATTAATAACAAACTTAAACTCATTGTTAATAATACAATAATAGTAGGAGACTTCAACATCCCACTCACAGCAATGGGCAGATCGTCTAAGCAGAAGATCAACAAGGAAACAAAGGCTTTGAATGACATACTGGACCAGATGGTCATAACAGATATATACAGAGCATTTCATCCTAAGGCAGCAGAATACACATTCTTTTCAGTTGCACATGGGACGTTCTCCAGAATAGATCACATACTGGGTCACAGGTCAAGCCTCAACTGGTACAAAAAGATTGAGATCATACCATGCATAATTTCAGACGACAATGCTATGAAACTTGAGGTCAACACAAGAAAAAATTTGGAAGGACCATAAACACATGGAGGTTAAAGAACATCCTACTAAAGAATGAATGGGTCAGCCAGAAAATTAAAGAAAATTTTAAAAAATACGTGGAAGCAAATGAAAATGAAAACACAACATTCTAAACCTTTGGGATGCAGCAAAGGCTATCCTAAGGGGGAAGTATATAGGAATATGGGCTTCCTCAAAAAGCAAAAAGCAAGAGAAGTCTGAAATACACAACCTAACCTTAAACCTAAAGGAGCTGGAGAAAGAACAGCAAATAAAGCCTAAATCCAGCAGGAGAAGGAAAATAATAAAGATTAGAGCAGAAATCAATAATATAGAAATTAAAAAAACCAGATCAACAAAACTAGGAGCTGGTTCTTTGAAAGAATTGACAAGATTGATAACCCCTAGACAGACTTATCAAAAAGAGAGAGAGAGAGAGAGAGAGAGAAAGGACCCAAATAAATAAAATCGTGAATGAAAGAGGTGAGTTCACAACCAACACCAAAGAAATACAAACAATTGTAAGAGAATATTATGAGCAATTATATGCTAACAAATTAGGCAATCTAGAACAAATGGATATATTTCTAGAAACATATAAACTACCAAAACTGAAACAGGAAGAAATAGAAAACCTGAACAGACCCATACCCAGCAAAGAAATTGAATCAGTAACCAAAATTCTCCCAAAAAACAAGAGTCCAGGGGTGGTTGGCTTCACAGGTGAATTCTCCTAAACGTTTATTTTTAAAATTTATTTATTTATTTATTTTCCACCAAACAATTAAAGAAGTATTATTAATGTATATTCTTCTGAAAGTCTTCCAAGAAATAGAAATTGAAGGAAAACTTCCAAAATCATTCTATGAGGCCAGCATTACCCTGATACCAAAACAAGATCTATATACACACAATGGAATATTACTCAGCCATCAAAAAAAAGAAATATCATTTGCAGCAATGTGGAAAGAACTAGAGTGTATTACGCAAAGTGAAATAAGTCAGTCAGAGAAAGACAAATACGATATGATTTCACTCATAGGTGGAATTTAAGAAACAAAACTGATGAACATAGGGGAAGGGAAGGAAAAATAAAATAAGATTAAAACGGGGGGGGGCAAACCTTAATAGATTCAACTATAGGGAACAGAGGGTTGCTGGAGGGGAGGTTGGTGGGGGGATGGGGTAATTGGGTGATGGGCATTAAGAAGGGCATTGGATGTAGGGAGCACTGGATGATACATGCAACTGATGAATCACTAAATTCTACCCCTGAAACTAATAATACACTATAACTTGAATTAAAAAAACAAACAAAACAAAACAAAAAAACCCCTTCATTTTCTCAAAGCCATTAACTATTCTTCCTAAAACCAGTTTTCCTTTTGCTCTTCTGTTTTTTCTTAAAATAGAATCAACATTGTTCCCATTACTCAACATGTAAACCTTGGAGTTATAGTCTTAATAGTCCTTTTCCTATTTGCAATTTTACTTTAGATTCCTGCTCATAACCGTTCCTTCGATTTCACCTTCCACTCACTGGCCCTCTTCCCCATGACCATCATCATCTTGTGCCTCTAGCTTTGCAGTGACATATGTGGTCTTTCTCTTCTGGTGCTTCTTCCTTCTCATCACATATGCTTGATCTTAAAATATGTCTTTCATTCTATCAAGGGCAAGGGCTTTCCATATCTCCATATTATTTATAGCATTGAGTTTAAACTACTTTGTCAAAGTCTTTCATGGTTGGAGACCATCTTCACTATGAACCCTTATATACTGTTACCCTACATGCATGTTTTCTCCAACATATTTTTCCATGTATTATAACTCTGGCAGTAATCTGACTTCCACTCCTTTTGGTCTTCTTTATTCCAGTCTCTACTGCATTATTTCCATCATTCCTGGGTATATTTCAAGCCCAACTACCTCTTTCTATTCTGATTTTGATAACTACTTACTTAGATCCTATCATAAATGAACAAATATTATTAATTTTTTATGTATTCCTATCTTTAAACTGCTAGTGCCTTAAAAGCAGGGACTCTTCTTTTTTTCCTATATTTGTTCCATGATGCTACATGCACATATCAGTCTGAAACTCCTAGTCTCTCTGTCTTGACATAACAGATCAGCCCACCTGAATTACTGGGAAGGGATACAACTTTTTCCTTTTTTTAAGGGATGCAACTTTAAATTACTATTTCTGTCAAAATCAGCACTCGTATTGAGCACTGGGTGATGTATGAAATCGTTGAATCGCTATATTATACACCTGAAACTGATATAATACTGTATGTTAACTAACTGGGGTTAAAATACAAACTTAAAAAAAAGTTACTATTTCTGTCACAATCAAAAGAATAGCTATCATCATATAATACATCTTAATACTAGAACAGATCAATCTGACGCTCACCCAGGTGACTAGTAGATGCTGGCAGCTAGCAGACCCTGAGTCATTCTCAGAGTGGAATATTTGGTACATGTGTGAAATATTCTTATAGAGAAACATCTTTTGGTACTATTTGCTTTCATGATCACTTCCATGTTTCGTATTTGCACACCATAGTCTCCTCTTTCCGTTTATGTACAGTCTGTCTCCTGGAAGGCGAGCACTGGGTTGAAGCTCACCTTCTCTGTACAGCTTAATTTCTTTTTAAAAAATTTTTTGTATTTTTTAAAAAGATTTTATTTATTCATTTGAGAGAGAGAGAGACAGAGAGAGCACAAGCAGGGGGAGAAGCAGAGGGAGAGGGAGAGCAGAGGGAGAGGGAGAAGCAGATTCGCTGCTGAGCCGGGAAGCTGGACATGGGCTTGATCCCATGCTTAACCATCTGAGCCACCCAGGTGCCCCATGCATAGCTTAATTTCTGCTTTGCTTATGCTCCACTATGGTCAGGGAAATTTTCTGTTACTCTTATCCTTAACTACTGATTCCCTATTTGAGATCATGCAACTTTTCCTTTTAAAAAAGCTAGCCTTCCCACGTATGTGTTGAAATCTGTTGTGTTTCTTTGCCAATACCATTCTGAATTCTCATCTTAACCTGAATGTTGCTAAATACCTCTACCATCCTACAAAATTTCTTTCCCGTTACCGAAGACACTGATGAACTTTAAAAAAAAATTGGTCCCAATATTCACCCTGGCAGAACACTGCTTGCTATGTCGCCTCCGGGTAACATTACTCTCATGGAGGAAATTTATTCAGAATGACCCTCCAACTAGCAATTAGGCAGTCTGGGCCATAATTTCTCATTGAGTTGATAATGGTGTAATGAAGGAAAGAATGTAAAGCTTTGCTAAAGTCAAAGGAGGCTCCTTTGTCTCTCTTCCAGCTACCTCTCCTGTCATTTCTTCATAGAAGATTAATCTTATAATTTCATAAAATGCTGACACAAGCTTTATGGCTTCATCACCAAGTAGTTGATGTTCTCATTATGGCCTTCTTGTGCCTGGGAAAATTCTTTTTACAACATATTTGAATTCAGACAAAGATGGAATTTCAGAGGGTTATAGGAGTATGATTTCTTTCTTGAAAATTTTCTGATATTTCTTCATAACTGAAGGGAATGCCTAGCAAAGCTTGTGCCATCTTAAATTTGTTAAATTTTTTTTCAAATTTGATAGGATGCAGCTCTGTTGCAGTCTGTAAGATTATAGCATAGGCTCTGTTTCTGTTGTGTAATAGTCATTCTCAAATTTGCCGGAGGAGGAGATAGTAAAAACAGAGTTTATTTTTTGAGTGCTCACTGTGTCCTAGTGACTTTCTTCTTCTTCTTCCTCTTGGTTTTTGTTGTGTTTTGTTTTTTTTTTTTTAGAGACCAGGGTGGGGTAGGGGGAAGAGACAGAGAATTTTAAGCAGGGCTCCATCTCACGACCCTGATCATGACCTGACCAGATCAAGAGTCAGCACCCTTAGTTACTCTCTTCTAAGGACAACTTTATATATCATGAACACGAGCCATTCAAAAAAAGCAAAGGAGCCCGTTAGGATAAATGTATGATAAATGGTGGTTATGGTGTCAGAAAATAACTTTCTTCTGAGGCTTATCTTATTATGCACTATCATATGAGCTGAGATAGTGAAATTCACTCAGGTTTAATTTGGCCTGACGTTGGAATGTATTGTCCATGACACCCAGTCTCTAAACTGACAGGTTTTTATTTCTCTGAACAGTCTAAATAAGGCCATTGAAATGATCAGGGATTAGTGTGTGTACCCACAGCACACATCTCCAGAGCTATCCCAGGTTTAATGTGCATTCATCAAGCTACTAGGATGCCCTTTAAAGCTGCTGCCTACAGTAGAGCTTCTTAAACACATACTGCGGAACTTGTGCCGCTGTGTGGGCTTCAAGAAGGAAAATACCACTTCTCCTTGGTGGACGTGGCATTTGAGTTGGTTTTAGTTTGCATCTTACTAAATCCATCAGGTCTTTTAATCCTTCTTATCGTATCTTTATTTTTTTTTTGATTAGTTTTTCTCATGCACCTCTCCAAACAGACCCTATAATTAATTTGATTTCTGATTTTTATCTATTTTACTTTATTTCCTTAATATTTCTGATGCTTCTCTGTTTTTCTAATTCATTAGTTTCTTACTTCATCTTCTTAATTCCTTTAGCTATTCTATGGATAGATTGTGCTATTTTTTTTTCTGTATGGCTCCATTGTATTTGATGATTAACTTACTTTCATTTTTCCTTAATTATTAATAAATTAAACATTGAAATTGCAGTGATAGTTTTGGCCATATACCTTCTTAGTGAGAAGGCAGACTAAGCTGCTTTAACAAACAGATCCCAGAATACAATTGCTCAAGCAAGGTAGTAATGTATTTCTTTCCAGTATAATAGGCCAGATAAGTCCAAGCCATTAAGTCGCTCTGCTTTACAGTATCATTCAGGGACCTAAGTTCATTTTCTTATTCTGGCATTCCTGCAGTATTATCTTCATCTGCATGCATCATCAGAACCAAGACAACACAACTCCCAGATCTAGTCGAAAGAATAGAAAAAGAGAAAAATTCCAGAGTAAGTGACTTTATCTATTATGGTAATGACCTGGAAGTTGTACCAGTTATTTTTCTAAATCTCATTGGCCAGACCATAGTTACATGGCAAACCTAGTTACAAAAAAGGCTGAAAAATGTGGTCTCTATCTTTGTAACTTTCTAAATCAGTAGGAAGAAAAACAAAATCAATGTTGGAGGCCTACTCCATATTGTAATAAGCAATAAGCTGTCAATTTTACTGTTTCCTAAATATTTCATGTTTTAATTTTCCCCTTTGATTCAATAGTAATTTGGGAGAATTTTTAAATTCCGTTAATTTGACTTAAAAATATTTTTCTTAATTTCTAACTTAATTCTGTAGTGACTAAAGAACTAGATCAGTTTACTTCCTCTTCCCCCCTCCTCCCCCCTCCCCTCCCCCTCCTTCATTTCCTCCCTCTCCCTCCTCCTCCTCCTTCTTCTTCTATAAGAGGGCTTGGGACTCCATCAATTACTGTAAATGTTCCATGGATTCTTGAAAAGAAAGTCTAAAATCTGTTTGTAGGATTAAAAATCCAAATATACCTCATAACAACTTCGTTGATCAAATTTTCACTCAAAAACTAAAGATGTACGAAACATTGGCTAATTGAATTTAAATTAAAAAAAAATTTTCACTTGTCAACATATTTCACTACTTACTGTTCATAGAGGTAATGAAAGAGCGGCATTAAGATCTCCCAAAATAATTGTGTCTCTAGCATTTTTGCTTTATGTATTTTTATTCTGTCATCCGACACATAAAATTCCATGACTCTTTTATTCTGAAGCTTATAAGTTTTATTAATGTAAAATAACCTTGTTTGTCCTTTTTAAATTTTTATTTGAATTTAATATTTCATACTATTAATGTTGAAGTTTTTGCTTTGTTATTATTAGTTTAGTGAGTTTAGTAAGGAGAAAGATGAATTATTTTGGGGTGTAAGAAGATTTATTTAGCATGAAGAGTGCTTGTTGGTGGTGGCAGGGGAGAGTGTGGAACATTTTGAATAATTGGGAAAAAAAAAACTAAGGACTTTCTGGTAAGGAAGAAATTGAGAAACTTTTCCTTCTCCAAGATTCAAGTTATGAAATCTGTCAATATAGACAAAAGTGACCTTTCCAGATTCTGGTAAGTGGAGAATAAATAAGCTTCTGGAGGTAACATCACTGTAAGGGTTTAAACAGGTTGGATCAGTGAACTTATGTGAACACTAAGTTGGTTGTTAAAGGTGAAATATGCTCTAGTTTTCTAAAGTAGTGGACATAGAACTTTCCCAATCCAGTCATCTTTTGCTCAAAAGAACTAAGTCTGCAAGTAAATCTGAACTGCTTTACATTCAAGAGCCTAGGTAAATGTTGACAAGAATATTTTGGTGCATCAAAAAATGGAGGGAGGGATGTTCTTTATGGAAAATTCTCTGTGGGAGATTGTATAATTGCACGCAATTCTTGAATATAGAATTTCCATTTCTCCATCCCATTCTTAGGTTTTGCCATGTGACTTATTATGACTAGTGGCATTGAAATAATATGCCATCCTATTACCAAACAAATATTTTAAAGAAAATTGTATGGTTCAGTTCAGCATTTTGTGTTTTTTCCCTCAGCCATGAGAATAGTTCCAAATAGGAGATGTTTCTTCTGCCAGACCCGAGAATGGAGACTTGTGAATATCGGAACTGAACCCCAGCACAGAGCATAACTGCCAAGTGATTAGCCACCTACATGTACTAAGAGTAAGGAAAAAACAAAAGAAAACAAACTTCAGTAGTTTTAAGTCCCTGTAATTTGGGGGGAGGCTATTTATTACACAGCGTAACCTAGCAAAACTAGGTTTTTTACACAGAAATTTGTATCTGGAAGTTTTGCCTCTCATGGCAATATGGGAGAAAACAGTAAATCTTTTGGACATGTTTAAACAATGGGAAGATTTCTCTTTTATTTTGGATACACAGAATGAAAGGTCTAGATAAGAAAAGTTGTTGTTTTGAAAAATATTTGTTACTGAATCTGCCAAGAGGAGTATATCCATATTATTTCTTTTTAAACTACTTGTACGATGAAACTTAGCCTTGGAAACTCTTTTCAAGTTTGTATATGAACATATACAAACGTTGAGAATACGATATAATGAATCTCCATATTTACTTCACAGCTTCCTTTGGTAGCTACCCACATTCTACCATTTTTGCTTTGGAGGACTGTCTGAACATTCTTGCTGCAGATGAATATGACATTAAACTCTATCAGTCTGTATCATCTCCCACCCTCCCTTTTGAGTTTGCTGGATATTATTAAAGCATGTTGCAGCATGCTATCTTCTAACACATAAATACTTCAGTACAAATTTCCAACTCACACATGAACTTAAAGAATCATAACTGTGATACCAATATCACAGTCACTAACATTTTTAAATGCTTTCTTAATACTATCCAATATTCAGTTATGTTAACCTTTCCCAAATTATCTCAAAAATATCTGTATAATTGATTGGTGTGAATTAGTATCTAAACATGGTTCACATTTTACATTTGATTGATGTATCTATTATATTTATTTTAATCAATAATAGCTTACCCTCTTTATTTCATCCCATTTATGTTGTTAAAAAACCGAGTCATTTTGTAGAATTTCCTATATTTTGGATTTGGTTGATAACTTCCTCATAATCTCCTATAACTTTTTATTCTGTCATCAGATTTCCTGTAAGCTTGTACTTAGATCTAGAAACTTGATTAGAGTCAGGATAATTTTTGTTGCTGGTATTTCTCTTGCATTACATCAGGAGGTACATGATATTTGATGGTTGTACTTTTAGTAATGATAAGATTGGTCAATAAGGTCAAGTTCATCAGTCTGCTCCCTCCATTAAATTCCTCCAACAACATTTTAAGTGATGGTTGAGTCCCCCAACAACATTTCAACTGCTGGTTTAAGGAGCTATTGATGATAAGTGTCTGTATCTATTATGTAATTAAGGGTGCAAAATGGTGATTTCTTATTTTATTATTTCTTCTGCATTTATTAGTTGAGATTCTTGTATGGAGATAACTGTCAGTCATCAACTTTTGGTTATATTGAAATGTTATCCATACAACAAAAGTGGGATAGACGCTTGAATCTTTCCCTTTAGTGCTTTTCAAAACAATTCTCTTCAGTGATGACAATAAATATTTTTAATATAATTATGAACTCAGATGATCTTTGGTTTTTGAAGACCCCTTAAATTTGGCTCCTCTGTCTTTTTGACATGATCCTGGTAGTCTTTGACAATTTCTTACTTTCAGGCATAACATGTCCACATTTATGCATTTATATTTCCTGCCGCAAACATAGATTTAGCTACTTTTTCTTAGAATTCCTAGATCCACTTAATTATAGATAGGATTTAGAGATCATAGTACGGGCACTGAGAGTACTAATTATTACTGAGTTGTCATTACTTTAGTCCTTTTCAGTAGACAAAACTAGAAAATATACAATTTTTTACAATGGGAAATTAAGTCAAGAGTTTCTCTTTGGGACGCCTGGGTGGCTCAGTCAGTTAAGTGCCTGTCTTAGGCTCAAGTCATGATCCCAGAATCCTGGGATCAAGTCCTGCATCCAGCTCCTTGCTCACCAAGGAGACTGCTTTTCCTTATGCCTGATGCTCTCCCTGCCTGTGCTCTTTCTCTCGCTCTCTGGCAAATAAATAAATAAAATAAAAAGAAAATTAGAAAAAGAGTTTTTGTTCATCTTTTCAATTGAAATGAAGGATTATAGTTTTTAAATAACCTTATTTAAATTAATGTAGTATTTGTTTCTTTTCTCTTATTGGATGATCTTTGATCCTCATGATATTAATAATATTTGCTTACTCCTTACTCTGTCAAATATCTTTTTTCTCCTTTCTATCTCTATGTATGTATATGTCTAAATATAGTATTGTCTTTTTTTTAAAAAGATCTTATATATTCACGAGAGAGAGAGAGAGAGAAGGAGAGACTGAACAGGAACTCAAGAGAGAGCACAAGTAGGGGGAGGGTCATGGGGAGAGGGAGAAGCCAACTCCCTGAGAGCAGGGAGGAGAGCAGGGAGGAGAGCAGGGAACCTGATGTGAGGCTCAATCCCAGGACCCTGAGATCACGACCTGAACTGAAGGTAAAGGCTTAACCAATTGAGCCACCCGGGTGCCCCTAAATATAGTATTTTCTTTCTTACTACTATCTTGAATGAGTTTTGAGGACCTATTAGAAGCCAGTCATTTTCCCTTCTTGAGCAGCTTATTAAGATCCACACACCAACCACTTCCTTTATCAGGGCTCTCACACTCTGAGGTTACCATGCACCCACTCTAATCATCCTGGAGCCGGGTATCAGACAACTAGGGATATTTCCTATGCCAAGGAACTTGGGAAATTATTCAAATTAAACGATCCATGAGAAGCCTGTGAAACCTAGCTACCCCAACCCACTTGCCATACATAAGCTTCCACCTATAGTTACAGCTTGCTGTTATCTTGTCCCTTGCTGTTATCAACCCCCTATGTGACCTGTGTGTCAACCTTCCCTTGTTCTGAGCTGTAAATAACAGAGTTCTGCCTTTCATCTCTTCAAGTGTCTTTGTGTTCCACAGCAAAAGGATCTTTAAATTGTATGAAACGTGCCTTCTCTCTCTGTTTCAAAACAACAAAACCAATATTATTACCAAGAATAAGAAAAATGAATGCAGTTTAGATGTCTTTGTGGTTATTTTATTTTTAAAATAATTCCCACTAGGGAGGTGCAGCCTAAATACTGTGTATTTCAAAATTCTTTTCTCGAAATACTTCTCTTCACTTGAAATAATTCTATGAATGACTGTGTGAACAATTTGATATATAGTTAGGCTCATTTGTTCCAGCTTGCTTTTGATTATAGAGATTTCTTTGCTTTTCAAAAATTCAATTTTATTTTTAAATTATGCAAAATATTTACATAGTTCCAAAGCTAAATGTGTAAAATGAGATTTAAAGAAGTCTAACTTTGATAACTGCCCCCAAACCATCTCCCATTCTGTCTTTTCTCTATAGGTTTCCATTTTTACTAGTTCTTGGTTTCTCATCCCACTATGAAACAGTGGGTACACACACACACACACACACACACACACACACACACACACACACATTTTCCTATTTCTTTTTCATCAAAGGTAGCATACTATATACATTCTTCTGCACCTTTGTTTCCTAACTACTATTTCCTGAAGATGACTCCATATAATATATAGCCATTATTCTTACTCTTTTTTAAAAATAAAATTCTATTGCTTAGAACAGTTTCACACTTACAGAAAAATTACAGAGGTGGTACAGAGAGTGTCCGTATACCTTGCATTCACTTTCCTCTATTGTTAATATCTGGCTTTAATATGGTTAATTTTTACCATTAGTGGTTTGATGTTGATATGTTACTATTAATGAAAGTCCATACTTTACTCAGGTTCCCCTAGTTTCTAACCTAATGTTCTTTTTATGCTCTGGGACCCCATCCAGGACACCACATTACATTTAGGTGTCATTTCTCTTTAGACAGCTCTTAGCTGTGATAAATTTTTTGTTTGTTCATTTTCTTTGTTTTTTAGATTCCACATATGAGTGAAGTCACATAGTATTTGTCTTTGTCTGATTTATTTAACTTATCATAATACCCTCAAGATCTATCCATGTTGTTGCAGATGGCAAGATTTCCTACTTTTTCGTGGTGTAGTGGTATTGTATTGTGTATATATACCACATCTTCTCTATCTATTCATCTTTCAGTGGATACATAGATTGTCGCCATCACTGGAGTATTGTAAGTAATGCTTAAATGAACATAGGGGTGTGTATTTTTTTTTGAATTAGTGTTTGTATGTTCTTAGGATTAATATCCACAAGTGAAATAGCTGGACCATATGATAATTCTATTTTTTAATTTATTGAGGAACCTGCCATAGTGGCTGCACCAATTTACATTACTATCACTAGTGTACAAGAGTTCCCTTTTCTTCACAACTTCTCCAACACTTATTTATTGTCTTTAAAAAATTTTTTTTATTATGTTATGTTAGTCACCATACAGTACATCATTATTTTATCGTCTTTTTGATAGTAGCCATTCTCACAGGTGTGAGATGATATCTCATTGTGGGTTTGATATGCATTTCCCTGATGATTACTAATGCTGAGTATATTTTCATGTGTCTGTTGACCATCTGTCTATTTCTTTGGAAGAATGTCTATTCAGATCCTCTGCCTGTTTTTTTAATCAAATTGTTTTTGTTGTTATTGAGTTGAATGAGTTCTTTATATATTTTGGATATTAGCCCCTTATCAGGTATACAATTAGCAGATGTCTTTTCCCATTCAAAAGGTTGCCTTTTTATTTTTTTTTATGGTTTCTTTCACTGTACAGAAGGTTTTTAGTTAGATTTAGTCCCCTTTGGTTTTTTATGCTTTCACTGTCATTGCCTTTGGAGTCAGATCCAAAAAAATATAACCAAGGATGATGTTAAGCAGCTTATTGTCTATGTTTCCTTCTAGGGTTTTTATGGTTTCTGGTCTTACATTCAAGTCTTTAATAATTTTGAGCTAATTTTCATGTATTGTGTAAGATGGTGGTTGAGCTTCATTCCTCTGCATGTAGCTATCCGCTTTTTTGCAATACCATTTACTAAAGAAACTGTCCTTTCCCCATTGTATATTCTTGCCTCCTTTGTCATAAATTAACTGACCATGTATGCATGGATTTATTTGGGGGCTGTCTGTTCTGTTCTATTGATGTATGTGTCTGTTTTTATGTCAATATCATACTGCTTTGGTTCCTATGACATTATAATATAGTTTGAAATCGGGGAGAATGTTACTCCAGCTTTAATCTTTTTTCTCAAGATTGCTTGGCTGTTTGGGGTCTTTGTGGTTCCATAAGAATTTTATAATTATTATACTTCTCTGAAAAGTGCCCTTGGAAATTGGTAGGAATTGAGTTGAATTTGTTGATTGCTTTCAGTAGTAGGGACATTTTAATATTAAGTCCTCCAATCCATTAGCACAGAATATATTTCCATTTATTGGTGTCTTCTTCAGTTTCTTTCATTAATGTCTTAATTTTAATATACAGGTCTTTCACCTCCTTGGCTAAATGTATTCCTAGGTATTTTATTATTCTTTTTGGTGCCATTTTAAATGAGATTGTTTTCTTAATTTCTCTGTCTGCTATTACTGTATAGAAATGCAACCGATTTCTATATATTATTTTTGTGCCCTGAACTTTTCTGAATTCATTTATTAGTCCTAGGAGTTTTTTTGGTGAAGCCTTTAGGGTTTTCTATCTATAGAATCATGTCACCTGCAAATAGTGACTGTTTTACTTTTTCTTTTCCTATTTGGATGCCTTTTTTCTTTTCTGTCAAATTTCCATGGCTAGAATTTCCAATACTATGTAGAATAAAAGTGGTTAAAGTGGGCATTTTGCCATGTTTTCTTATCTTAAAGGAAGAATTTTCAGCTTTTTTACCTTTAAGTATGATGTTTGCTGTGGGTTTGTCACATATGGCCTTTATTATGTTGAGGTATGTTTCCTCTATACCCACTTTGTTGAGTGTTTTATTATAAGTGAATATTGAATTTTATCAGATTTCTTTTCTACATCTTTTGAGATGTAATATATGATTTTTATCCTTTATTTTGTTAATGTGGTGTATCATGTTGATTAATTTATAGATGTTGAGCTATTTTTCATCCCGGGAGTAAGTCCCACTTGATTATGGTGTATGATCCTTTCAACGTATTGTTGGATTCAGTTTGCTACTATTTTTCGAGGATTTTTACGTCTGTGTTTACCAGGGCTATTGGCCTGTAATTTTCTTTTTTTTTCTTGTAGTGTCCTTGTCTGCTTTTGATATGCACATAATGCTTTTGTTGTAAAATGGATTTGGATGTATTTCCACCTTTTCTTTTTTGGGAAGAGTTTGAGAATGATAGGTATTAAATCTTTGTATGTTTGTTAGAATTCAAGTGAAGCTGCCTGGTCCTGGACTTTTGTTTATTGGGAGGTTTTTGGTTACTGTTTCAATCTCCTTATAAGCAATTGGTCTATTCAGATGTTCTGTTTCTTCATGAGTTAGCTTTGGACGACTGTATGTTTCTAAGAATTTATCCATTTCTTCCATGTTGTCCAATTTGTTGGCCCGTAATTGTTCATAGTAGTCTCTTATGATCTTTTTTCTTTATGTGGTATCAGTTGTAACTTCCCTTTCATTTTTTATTTTATTTGTTTGAGCCTTCATTTTTTTTGATGAGTGTAACTAAAGACTTGTCAATTTTGTTTATCCTTTCATAGAACCAGCTTTAGTTTCATTAACTTTCCTATTTTTTTGTTTCTATTTCTTTTATTTTCATACTGATCTTAATATTTCCTTTCTTCTACTAACACATTGGGCTTCTTTTGTTTTTATTTTTATAGTTCCTTTAGGTGTAAAATTAAATTATTTATTTGATATTTTTCATGTTTCTTGAGATAGGCCTGTATTGTTATAGCTTCTCTCTTAAAAATGTTTTGCTTCATCACATAGATTTTGGGTTGTTGTATTTCCATTTTCATTTGTCTCAAGGTATTTTTTTATTTCCCCTTTGATTGCTTTGTTGACCTATTGGTAGTTCAATAGCATTTTGTTTAATTTCCACATATTTGAAAATTTTCTAGTTTTCTTCTTATAATTGATTTCTAGTTTCATACCAGTGTGGTCAGAAACAAGATGGTTGATTTGATTTTAATCTTAAATTTATTGAGCCTTGTAGCCTAACATGTAATCTATTTTGGAGAATATTTCATGTGTACTTAGGAAGAATATGAATTCTTCTGCTTTTGAATGGAATGTTCTGTATATATTTTTAAAGTTAATTTGGTCTAATGTGTTGTTTAAGGCTGATGTTTGCTTATTGATTTTCTGTCTGGATGATCTGTTCATTGATGTAAGTGAGGTATTAAGATCCAGAATTATAATTGCTATTTCTCCCTTTAGGTCTGTTAATATTTGCTTTATATATATATACTTAGATGCTCCTATGTTGGGTACACGAATACTTTCAAGTGTTATATATACTTGTTGGATTTATCACTATGTAATGCCCTTCTTTGTCTTTTCTTACAGTCTTTGTTTAAAGTCTATTTTGTCTGATATAACTATAGCTACCTCACCTTTCCTTTCATTTCCATTTGCTAGGAAAATCTTTTTCCACCCTTCACTTTCAGTCTGTGTTTCCTTAGATCTGAACTGAGTCTCTTGTGGGCAATATATAGATGAGTCTTTTTGTTTTGTTTTGTTTTTTAATCTATTCAGCTACTCTGTATCTTTTGATTGGAGAAGTTAGTCTATTTTCATTTAAAGTAATTACTGGGGCACCTGGGTGGCTCAGTCGGTTGAGCATCTGCCTTCGGCTTAGGTCATGATCCCAGGACCCTGGGATCAAGCCTTGCATCGGGCTCCCTGCTTGGCAGGAAGCCTGCTTCTCCGTCTCCCTCTGCTTCCTGCTCCCCCTGCTTGTGCTCTCTCTCTCTCTCTGGCAAATAAATAAATAAAATATATAAAAAATAAAGTAATTATTGATAGGTATGTACTTATTGCCATTTTATTTATTGTTTATTTATTGTTTCTTGCTGTTTTTGTAGTTCCTCTCTGTTTCCTTCTTCTTCTCTTACTCTCTTTCCTTGTGGTTTGATGAATTTCTTTAGTGTTGTGTTTAGACTGCTTTCTTACTATCTTTTGTGTATCTACTGTAGGTTTTTGCTTTGTGGTTACCATTAGGTTTACATATAACAGTCTATATATACATTAAATTTGAATGCATTGTACAAACTCTACATTGTTATTACCCTTCCCTGTGTTTTGTTTTTGATGTCATATTTTACATCTTTTTATTTCGTGTACCCTTTAACTAGTTATTGTAGTTATAGTTAATTTTACTACTTCTGTCCTTTAACCTTCATACTGTCTTTATAATTGGCTAATCCACAACCCTTACTATATATTCACCTTTACCAGCAAGATTTTTACCTCCATATTTTTTTTTTATTATTAGTTAATATCTTTTCTTTTCCGCATAATGAAGACTCTTTAACATTTCTTGGTTTAGTGGTTATAAACTCCTTTAGCTTTTGTTTGTCTGGAAAACTTTTTATTTCTCCTTCAATTCTGAATGATAGTTTTGCTGGTTAGAGTATTCTTATTTAGAGTTCTTTCCTTTCAGCACTTTGAGTGTATCATACCACTCCCTTCTGGCCAGCAGACTTTCATCTGAAAAATCAGCTGATAGTCTTATGTGGGTTCCCCTTTTATGTAACAAGTTGTTTATTTCTTCCTGCTTTTAAGATTCATTATCTTTAACTTTTGACAGTTTAATTATAATGTGTCTTGGTGCAAATCTTTTTGGATTCATCTAATTGGAACTCTTTGTTTCCTGGAACTGGATGGCTGTTTTGTTTCCAGGTTATGGAAGTTTTCAGCCATTATTTCTTCAAGTAAGTATTCTGTTCCTTTCTCTCTCTCTTCTCCTTCTGGAACCCCTATAGTGAGAATGTTATTCTCTTTGAGGTTGTCTCATGAGTCTCTTATCTTCACTTTTAAAATTCTTTTTTCTTTTTGTTGCTCTATTTGGGAAGTTCCACTATCTCCAGGTCACTGATTTGTTCGCCTACTACATGTCAATATTGAACCCCTCTGGTATATTTTTTACTTCAGTTATTGTATTCTTTAGCTCTGTGACTTCTTTGTGGTACTTCCTTATATTTTCTGTCTCTTTGTTGAAGTTCTCAATGTTCATCTATTCTTTCTCTGAGTTCAGTGAGCATTTTTATGACCATTACTTTGATCGCTTTATCAGGTATTTTTTACCTCCTTTTCATTAAGGTCCTTTTTCTGAGGCTTTTGTTTGTTCTTACATTTGGCACATATCCCTTTTTTTCCTCATTTGGTTTGACTGTGTGTGTTTATGTATTAGGTGAAATAGCTACCCCTCCCAGTTTTGAAGGAGTGTTTTTGTATAGGAGGTTAACCTTATCATTCAACTTTGCCCTAGCTCTTGGTTTTCTCCTGAACCTTTGTGACTAAGTAGCTTGATTTATTCTTGATGGGTCCCAGGTGTTGAGGGTGTGCCAGGACCTGTCAGTGTTCCAAAGGGAGTGATCGCAGTCAACACCTAAATGCAGGCTGATTGGAAGCCAGATTTTCAGGCAGCAGCTTTTAAAGTTTGCAAATATATACAGTCCTGTGGGACAACAATCACAGACTCTGCTGACTTCCAGACAAGGAGATATGGAGATGTCTTGTGGGTGACAGTTCTAAGAATCAGGGCTTCAGTTCAATGTATAAACTCCTTTCTGAGAGGTTCTAGCAAGCTGTGGCAAGGCCCAGGGAAGGTGCACGTTGGTGTCTCCCTTCTTATGTTCTCAGTGCCTCTGTAGCCTTTAGATGTGTAGCATTCTTGAAGCCTGTCCCTCAAGTTGGGAGCTCTGGGATGATTAAAGGGTTTTTTTCATGTGCAGACTGGAGGTGTGTCTCATTCTGCTGTCTGTCTAGTGTCTGGGTGTGGTATCCTGCCCAGAACCATCTTTCTGATTGTTACAAAACTGTGGGGCCCAGAAACACAAGCTGCTCTGGACACCATAGCCAGGCAGTCAAGAGGCATTCGTTGTGTGAATCCCTGCCACTGCCCCGCCCCACACCCCGGGCTGTAGCAAGGCCACAGGAGAGTTTGGGGTGGGGTATGCCCATGCCTTTAGTGAGGCCTGGGATGAGCACTGAGGGTGGGGCAAGCCCTTGGCTTTACTGAGATTGTGTCTATGTGTACCCACCTGCATAGCAAGGTAGCAGGAGAATACAAACAACTGTGCTCTCCAAATCTCTGTCCCCAGCAAAAATCCCAACTAATCCCTGCTTCTCTGACAGATGCTTTAAGATTAGCAACAGAATCACCTTCACATAAAATCTGGTTACCTCTCAGACTGCTTCCTTTGCTCATTCAAAGAATGAGTACATGCACAAACCCTCTGAAGGGAGTATCTCAGATTCCCACAGCCCCCTTGGTCCCCTGCAATGTTTTTAGACACTTCGTTTCTATGGTGCAGGTCCCAAGGGTTGGAGGGCCTTATGTGTGGCACAAACCCCTTACTCCTCAGGATGAGGCTCTAGCCCAGACATACCTCCCTGTTGTGTGTCATGACACTGAGGGCTGGGGTTTTGATGATGTTCTTGTCTCTGCCTCTCCTACCTCTCTGGATGTGATCCTTTTATCACTTATTATGGAGAAACCTATACATTTAGTTATTTTTTCAGCGGAAATTATTCCATATGTACAGTGGGAATTGTTCCATATGTAGTTGTAGATTTGGTGTGTCCATGGGAGGAAGTGAATTCAAGGTCTACCTAAGCCACCATCTTGGTTTCCCCCAATAATTTTTTAGTATCACCAAATGAGGCACTTACACAAGATTTTTAGAATTAGGTACTATGAAATATTAACCCCTAACAATTATCCTGTGTTAAACACATTCTTGCTTCTTCTATTTTTGTTTTGTGCTGCTCCTCTAATTCTTGATCAGGAGCATGCATTTTTACACAATGAGTGTAATTATTTTCTTCTTGTACCTATTTCACTCAAGTACATTGTATTGCGTGTCATTATAAGATCTTCAGCAAATTTTTTTTAAGGTCATCACTGCTTATTGGTAGAAAATGCTTTAGTGTTAGAGATTTTTTGTACGTAATAAAATAGTTGCATTTCAAAAAATTTATTTTGATATAAGGTAATTTGTACAGAACTCTACAATGATTTAGTCCTATTACAAAGTCATAATTCTTATAATTACAAAAATTATTTTCTTCAAAAAGCTATGTTACCCAGCATGCCATTTTCTTCCATGAATTTTCAACTTTGCTCCCGTGTTAACAAAAAACCTTATTAACCCAATATTGGTTTATTTAGGATAGCAAGAAGACTGCTAGTCCCCAGATATCTAGATGCTCTGTTACATTAATAAAAAAAATTTAGATAATCTCAAGCAAGTTAATTGCAATTCTGTATTTTTTTTCTTTCTCTGGTCCCCTGTGTTAAGATTTAATAAGATTTTTACTGCATTATGTTAGCATTTTCCTGACACTAAAATTAAGCTTATAGAACTATAGTTTCTAGGGTAATGGGTAATTCTTTTTTACATTTTAAAATGATGGTAGTTGTCTCATTTTTATCAAATATTCTACTTGTTTTCCATGATGTCTCAAATTATTACCAATATCTATGCATAAGATTTTATGGGTTTGTAACCGTCTTTGTTTAATTAAATCTATTTTTACAGTTTCACCAAAAAGATGAATTAGGAGGTATTTTCTAAAGTGTTCTCTTTCAAAAGTATTGTTTTCATTATAGAAACAGTCACTATAGATTTCCTCTAAGTAGTACATTACTTCTTGCCAAAGTGCTGGAATAAGGGTTATCTGTGCATGTTTATATCCTGGAAGGCCAGAGAGAATAGAGAAAAAAAGAGGGTTAATTATAAGTGAAGGAATCGATAACTGTGAAGGGAAGGAATGCCTCAAAAGCCTAGGAAAGAAAGTCTTATTTTAGGAATTAGGAGGTGCATTTCTTCTATAACTACCTTTATACTTCAATAATTAATGGTCAGCAAGGCAGGACTGGCACTAAGGAAATTTAAGTTTTCCCAGATTTATGGATAAGATTCTGAAAAAACCCATTGGAACCTTTTTTTTGTCACTTTACTTGTGATCAGTGTGAACAATTAAAATAGTATAGAAATGTACCTGGACTTCGAAACCAGGAAAGAGTGCCAATGTTGTGCTAGTCCTGAGTTTATACCCCCCAAAGCTCATTAAATGCTAAGGAGAATTAATGAAAAGAGAACAATTCGTATGTATAGACACGGCACATTTCTAAATGTCAAGGATTTTAAAAAGAGAGGAAAATTCAGGTCGATATATAATGAACAAACACATTAATAGATAAGCTAATAAACAAAAACACTTTACCTACAAATTACAAAAATCAATTTGATCTCAAACTGCTTTCAAACATTAACCCTCAAAATAAAATTTCTGTAAGTTTGTCTAGCTAATCTGTTCTCTTCTGAAGGACACAGAATTGTTCAGATAAGAAAGCATGCAGACAGCAGAAAAATCATATGCTTTATTGAAAATTTTTTTTCCATTGGATATTCTTTCCTACTTTGTGGAAGATTAGTTGACCATAGAGTTGAGGATCCATTTCTGGATTCTGTGTTCTGTTCCTTTGATCTATGTGTCTGTTTTTGTGCTAGATCCATACTGTCTTGATGATCACAGCTTTGTAGTATAGTTTGAAGTTAGGCATTATGGTGCCACCAGCCTTGGCTTTCTTTTTCAACATTCCTTTGGCTATTCAGGGTTTTTTCTGGTTCCATACAAAGTTTAGGATTATTTGTTCCATCTCTGTGAAAAAAGTTGAGGGTATTATGATAGGGATTGCATTGAATGTGTAGATTGCTATGGGTAGCATAGACATTTGAAAAATATTTATAGTTTCAATCCATGAATGTGGAATGTTTTTCCATCTCTTTGTGTCTTCCTCAATTTCTTTCATAAATGTTCTGTAGTTTTTAGAGTACAGACCCTTTACCTCTTTGGTTAGGTTTATTCCTAGGTATCTTATGGTTTTTGGTGCAATTGTATATGGGATTGATTCCTTAATTTCTCTTTCTTCAGTCTCATTGTTAGTGTATAGAAATGCAGTTGATTTCTGTCCATTGATTTTGAATCCTTCCATGTTGTTGAATTGCTGTATGAGTTCTAGCAATTTTGGGGTGGAGTCTTTTGGGTTTTCCACATAAAGTATTGTGTCATCTGTGAAGAGTGAGAATTTAGTTCTTCTTTGCCAATTTGAATGCCTTTTATTTCTTTTTGTTGTCTGATTGCTGAAGCTAAGACTTCTAGTACTATGTTGAACAATAGTGGTGAGAGTGGGCATCCCTAACATGTTCCTGACCTTAGGGAAAAAGTTCTCAGTTTTTCCCCGTTGAGAATGATATTTGCTGTGGGCTTTTCGTAGATAGCTTTTATGATATTGAAGTATGTTCCCTCTATCCCTACACTGTGGATAGGTTTAATCAAGCAAGGATGTTGTATTTTGTCAAATGCTCTTTCTGCATCAATTGAGAAGATCATATGATTCTTGGCCTTTCTTTTATTAATGTGATGTATCCAATGGAAAAAGAATAGTCTCTTCAGAAGTGGTGCTGGGAAAATTGGACAGCCACATCCAGAAGAATGAAATGGGCCATTCTCTTACACCATACACAAAGATAAACTCAAAATGGATGAAAGAACTAAATGTGAGATAGGAATCCATCAGAATCAGAGAAGAACACAGGCAACAACCTCTTCGACCTTGGCAGTAGCAACGTCTTGCTAGACACATCTCCAAAGGCAAAGGAAACAAAAGCAAAAATGAACTATTGGGACTTTGTCAAGATAAAAAGTTTCTGCACAGCAAAGGAAACAGTCAACAAAACTAAAAGGCAACCTATAGAATGGGAGAAGATATTTGCAAATGATGTATCAAATAAAGGGTTGGTATCCAAGATATAAAAAGAACTTATCAAACTCAACACCCAAAATACAAAAAATCCAGTCAAGAAATGGGCAGAAGACATGAACAGACATTTCTTCAAAGAAGACATGCTGATGGCCAACAGACACATGAAAACATGCTCAACATCACTTGTTATCAGGGAAATACAAATCAAAACCACAGTGAGATAACATCTTACACCAGTCAGAATGGTTAAAATTAATAGCTCACGAAACAACAAATGTTGGCAAGGATGTGGAGAAAGGGAAACCCTCTTACACTGTCAGTGGGAATGCAAGCTGGTACAGCCACTCTGGAAAACAGTATGGAGGTTCTTCAAGAAGTTAAAAATAGAGCTGTCCTATGACCCAGCAATTGCACTACTAGGCATTTACCCCAAAGATACAGATGTAGTGAAAATAAGGAGCACCTGCACCCCAATGTTTATAGCAACAATGTCCACAATAGCCAAACTATAGAAGGAGCTGAGATGTCCTTCGACAGATGAATGGTTAAAGAAGATGTGGTAAATACACACACACACACACACACACACACACTAGAATATTGCTCAGCCATCAGAAAGGATGAATACTTACCATTTACATGACATGGATGGAAATGGAGGGTATTATGCTAAGTGAAATAAGTCAATCAGAGAAAGACAATTATCATATGGTTTCAGTTATCATATGTGGAATTTAAGAGACAGTCCAGAGAATCATAAGGGAAGGGAGGAAAAACCGAATGGGAAGAAATCAGAGAGGGAGACAAACCATGAGAGACTCTTAACTATGGGAAACAAACTGAGGGTTGCTGAAGGGGAGGTGGGTGGGGGGATGGGGTAACTGGGTGATGGGCATTAAGGAGGGCTCATAATGTGATGAGCAGTGGGTCTTATATGCAACTGATGAATTGTTGAACACCATATCTGATGCTAATTATGTACTATATGTTGGCTAATTGAATTTAAATTAAAAAGAAAAAATTTTCTTGAAACATTTCAGTATATATACCTAAAAACCTGAGTAAAGTAAAATTTTGAGTAATCGACATTAGTTAAATATATGATTCATGTTACTTCCAATTAATTTTATTTCTATTAATTTATTACATGCATATTATGGAAAAATCAATTAATGTAAAAACATTCATAACAGAAAGCAGCATTCTTCTGCTCCATTCTCCCAATCTCATTGACTCTTTCCCAGAGGCAGTCACTTTCAATTCTTCAGGCTGTTTCTTTCAGTATCTTAATACACATTTTTATACAACACAATTATGATTTTTTTCTTAAACTATAAATTGAGACATTATTTATTAACTTTCTTTTATTAGAGCTGAGGAATCAATTCTCTTTTTTCCCCATCTTTCTACTATAGTAATATCATATTTTATTGTTAAATACAAAATCTGTTCTTCATTTGGTGAAATAAAAAATACATACAAGGAAAAACACATCTAGGAACAGAATAGTAAAACTTTTGAAAAATGATGGCTAAATCAACCACTAAAATCTTGATTAAAATAAGAATCATTACCTTCAAAGGAAAAGGAACCAAATGGGTAATTGACATCTAAACATATAGGGTGGAAGCCAAAATACAGTGTAATGATAACCTCAAAATTCTAAAATTAGATGGGTGCCAACTTAGAATTTTATAGTTAAATTATCTTGAAAGCATTCTTCAGTATGCTTTTATACAAAATTATCCTTCAAAGATAGGAGGCAAAAGAGAAACATTTGGAAGGAAGTGGGGGAATTATCTGAGAGAATTTTCTACCTCACCGTAGTAAAAGAAATGCAAAAAAAAAAACCATGAAAATTTGTTATATACAACTACAACTGTACTTAGAAGAAGTTTTAGAGCTTTATATGTATATATTAAAAACAAAAACCTGAAAAGTAAATTAATTAAATATATATTTCAAGTAGGTAGACAAGAACTATGACATAAACTCAAAAATTATAGAAGAAAGGAAATGATAAACATAAGTATTAGGTGATTTTATATAAATATAAAATACAGTGGATCGAAGTAAAAAAATATTTTTTAAAAGAGAAGAGTAAAATTGGTAAACTCTATTAAGACTAAGTAAAAATAAAACTGATGACACAAATTAACAGTTTCTGAAATGAAAAAGGGGATATTACTACAGATGTTATACTTTTTAAATTTATATATTAAGAATAATTTTAGCTAATACACTTTTTAATATAGATGAAGTTGGCAAATATTTTGAAAAGCAAAAATTGGCAAAATTGATACAAGAAGAAATAAAAAAAAACTGGATGTGCCCTGTCTATATTTTTAAAAAGATTAAAATAGAAGAAATATACATAGAAATTGCTAAAGAATCTAAAAAAATCTATAGACCATTAGATTCAATCAGTGAATGTAACATATTAACGTCACATCATTTTGTCTACCTGCTTATTTAGTGCCTTGTCTATGTAGAGTACTTTTCGAGGATTAACATGCTCATTTTGTATACAAACGTGTGTATAAAAATATTTATACTTTGTGCTCATGCTCATATGTCCACATACCAATGAGCATAAATCCATTTATATTCTTATCACACAAAATGTATGAATAAATGCATTACCCAAAGTTCTGCCTATTGAAAAGCTTTCCTCTTACCCATATCTTTCAAACCTATACCCCTGTGTATGACTATAATGTAGCTGCTATCCATTTTTTGGCTTGCACAGTCGTACCAAACCAATTAATCCATATGTGACATAAGTATGAACTGAGGGAGAGTGCTGATCCAATAGTGGTGGATGGCATGGGGATCTAGGCAATGTACTCAAGGACCTTGCTGTGTCTTCTAAACCTGCTCATGCTCACTTATAGTCATACCACTTCTACTTTACAATGGACCTATCCAACTTACGATTTAGTGGGTCTCACGGAACCTGGTTTATGATGAGCAAATCTGTTACCCCATGGTCATGTATTTCAACTCTACCATGGCCCAGTAGTGCAACATAAGCTATCTTTCAAACATGTATATTTCTCCACTTCAAACGGCACAGCTTTGTTTCAGACCACTGAAAGGTGTACATTATGGTTTTCCCATTGAAATTGCCACAGATTCCACAAGTCATCATTTTATACTAAGAGTTCTAAGATAGCTCCCAAGAATACTAATAGTGGATATGTTAGTTTTCTATTGCTGTTCAAGAAATTACCACACACTTAGCAGGTGGTGCTAAGTGCCAAGAAGCACAAATTTGTTATCCCTTGGTTTCTGTAGGTCAGAAGTTTGGGCTAAAGATAGAGTTCTTTGTTCAGGGTCTCATATGTTGAGATTAAGGTGTAGGCCAGGGTTGTAGTCTCATCTGGAGCTCAGGGTTCCCATCCATGATTATTCAGGTTATTGGCAGAACTCAGTTCCTTGGAGTAATAGGCTGGGATACATGGTAATCAGAGAGCATAACCAAGAAGCTGCTTGGTGTGCTGTTTCTTATGATCCAAGAGTCAGAGCTGCACACATCATAGCCTGAACCTACTTTAGAATCCTTTTTTGCTCTAGGCCTCACTGAAACTGACAGATTTTCATGTCACTATGTATAATAGATTGATGCAGTAGTCCCAGGTATGGAATATGCTGCCTTAAGGACCCCAAAAGTTTATCCCTTCCTTTGTAGTAGGAGGTACAGGATACAATAACTTGTTGTTCACTTTAAAGTAAATGGCCCAGTATTCCCTATACCACTGGACACCAAAAACATTTATGGATGTGGTAGGTTCCTGATTCTTTGTTGAGTTATTTCCTCCTATCCTTTGGCATTCACGAATTTTATAATGTTTCCGTTGCACCAACAATTTCTTGGCTATCCTCTCTGATCAGATGCTATAATCTCATATGATGTCATTGATATTATAAACCAGTATAGTGTTCTGAATGATGTCTAGTCAGTCCAGAGCTCTTCAGACTATCTTATGACATGTATATTCTTGTCTATTCCAAGTGAATTCAAACTGTTTTTCTTCTACATTTTTAAAAATAGAAATATAAAATAATGCATTCACCAGGTCAATGGCTACATATCATGTACCTGAAGCCATGTTAATCTTTTTTTAATTATGTTGAGTTAGCCACTGTATAGTACACCATTAGTTTTGTTTTTTTTTTAAGATCTTATTTATTTGTTTGACAGAGAGACAGCCAGCAAGAGAGGGAACACAAGCAGGGGGAATGGGAGAGAAAGAAGCAGGCTCCCAACGGAGCAGGGAGCCCGATGCGGGGCTCGATCATGCCCTGAGCTGAAGGCAGACGCTCAACGACTGAGCCACCCAGGTGTCCCCCATTAGTTTTTGATGTAGTGTTCAATGATTCATTAGTTACGTGTAACACCCAGTGCACATCACAACACATTCCCTCCTTAATATGCATCACCCTGTTACCTCCTCGCCCCACCCTCCTCCCCTCTGAAACCCTCAGTTTGTTTCCCGGGGTTCATTGTGTCTCATGGTTCGTCTCCCTTTCTGATTTCTCCCCCTTCAGATTTCCCTCCCTTTCCCTGTGGTCCTCTGTGCTATTGCTTATGTTCCACATATGAGTGAAACCGTACGATAATTATCTTTCTCTGCTTGACTTACTTGACTTAGCATAATCCCCTCCAGTTCCATCCATGTCAATGCAAATGGTGGGTATTCATCCTTTCTGATGGCTGAGTAATATTCCATTGTATATATGTACCACATCATCTTTATCCATTCATCTGTTGAAGGACATCTTGGCTCCTTCCACAGTTTGGCTATTGTGGACATTGCTGCTATGAACATTGGGATGCATGTGCCCCTTATTTTCATTGCATCTGTATCTTTGGGTAAATACCTAGTAGTTCAATTGCATTTTAATCTTCTGTAACAAAGATTCCACAATGGGCACAGCAGTGGCACGTTGAGCTATTTAGTTGAGTTTGTGGTAATACACTGTCATTTTCCTTGTTCCATTTAGATTTTTTGGGAGTCAAATTGGCAAATACAGGTATTAGAGAAACATAACTTCTTTATTCTAGGCTTCAAATTTAAACATTAATTTCTGCCATTTCCCTCTCACCTCAAGGGTTTTGATATTGTTTACCTAAGTAAATGGCCATAAGTCCCTTTGGAGAAAGATGGGGGGAATAATTACCATATATTTTTCCAAAGGAAGAACACATATATTTTTCTCCCTTGGCATCTGGCTTCTCCTTTAGTTAGTGGATCCTGGGTCTGAAAACTGGCTTACATCCAAAAACTGGACAAGAAGTCAAAAAAATATTACTTAGGTGACTGCTCTCAGCCTCCCTTGATTTCTTTGATTATGTAGGATGAGTAGTTCCCTTGACTGTCTATCTGTTTTGCTCCTAGGAATGCTGTGGTCTGTTTAAAATTTCCATAATCCTCTGTCATTCAGGCCACTTGGCTGTCCCCCCAACATCATGAAAAATATGTATACCTGGCTTCTGATGATTAAGCCCTAACCACCTGGCCTCTATTGTTTTGGGGTCCTATAATTACTCTTCTTTAAAAATTTTTTATTTTTTATCATATTTTTTTATTTTGTTCAGTTAGCCAGCATATAGTACATCATTAGTTTTTGATGTAGTGTTCAACAATTCATTACACAAATATTCATTGCATATAACAACCAGTGTTCATCACGTGCCCTCCTTAATACCCATCATCCAATTACCCCATCCCTCACCCCCCTCCCTTCTATAACCCTCAGTTTGTTTTCCAGAGTCCAGAGTTTCTCATGGCTTGTCTCCCTCTCTGATTTCTTCCCTTTCAATTTTCTCTCTTGACATCAGTAAGCCTATATTGTAATTGCAACTCCAGTCATCAGTTATGGTCTACAGAGAGCCAAAACTGAATATGTTAGTGATGTTGGTATCTTTACCAGCACAATTTGTATTGCTTGGGTAAATGGCAGACCTTCTTAGGATAATAGTTCAACCCTTGGGCTCTGCTGCTCTTATGATTAAATTCTGGATATGTTCTCATCTTTCTCAGCTGTCCTGTTTTTTGGTTATTTTTTTACTACTAAGAAGGCACATGGACTGTCTCACTTAGCTTTTAGCTACAATTAATCACTCTTAGCTTTTTATTCTCTTCATTTGAACTTAGCTACCGTCAATCCCACAATTCTTAGAGTTACTGTGTCCCACATATTTCTTAAATACCTGATACGTTATACCATTAGTGAATTCACTGCCACCAGCATACCATCCCAGTTCACCATAGGTAAGTGTTTTAACAATTGCTCTGCTATCTTGTTATGGAGCTATCAGTATTCTACCTCAAGAAGTTAATGGTTTCTTGTTACCAGCGGAGGGATAGGCAGGCAATCTAGGTCCAAAATTCCATTCCATAGTTTACTCTTTTGGGCCACTCCTGGCACCAATTTTCAGACTGGGTTTTTAAGGAAGTACATTCTATGATGGAGATTAGTATGCAACAGATTTCTTAGGAATGTTTTGGGGAGTAACGCCTGAGGAATGGAAGAGCTGAAGGCAGAATTAGACAAAAGGAGATACTGAACTGAAGAGTAGTTTCGATGGAGAACTCAAGTAGTACTGTGAGGATCTTTGAAATTGAGATGACTCTTCAGTTTGTTCTCAATTTGAGCAAGAGTCGGACATGTATACCCTCACAGTGGTCAGTTTTTAGATGTGGGCTACACTTAAGAAAGGGGCATGCCCTTGGGTGAGTTTTGTCTCTCTACATAAGGCAATCCCCAAAGGGGAATGAACAATAAAGACTTTTCTCCAGGCAAGACTTTCCCTCCACTGAAGGGGGATCCAAGCAGGACCTCACATATTTACCACATATAGAAATGAAAAAGGACAACAATACTTAAGACAATCATGAAAAATAAAAACTAATCTGACAGATACATACAGTCAGATATCAAAACCTATTTTACAGCTATAATAATTAAATGATTATAGTATTGGTATAAGAATAGATACAGACCACTGAAACAGAACAAAGGGTCTAGAAATCAACCCACACATATATGAGCACTTGACTTATGCTGACAAAATTGGCATTATAATGCATTTGTGAAAGTATATCTTTTCAAAAAATGATGTTCAACCAATTAGATATTCATATGGAAAGAATGAATCTTGACATCCATACTCATACTGTATAAAACATTCAATTCCAGATGGAATATGAAAGAGCTGAATATAGAGGCTAAAAATTAAAGTGCATAGGAAAAAAAGAACAGGAGTGTGTCTTCATTAGTTGAGGGAGGCAATCATAAAAAAAATCAATTTGATTAATTGGGCTATTAAAATTAAGATAATTTCATCAAAACACGCCAAAAGACTTTAAGACATTATAAAGCAAGCTATATAATGGAAGATATTTGCTATAAGTATATGATTAAACAGCACATATCCAAAAAAGAACCCAGGCAAACGTATAAGAAAAAAATTAAAATGGCTCAAAAAATGGACAAATATCTTAAATAGGCACTTTATAAAAGGTGATTTCCAAATAGTAAATTGCAGCAGCACCTGGCTGTGAGCTTAGGCTAAGGATATAATAGGAAAACATGTTTGTGACCTTGCGGGCTTTAGCGTAAACGTCAGAGCATGCAGCCAGGAACGCCCGGCTTACACAGCAGTTGGGAACGCCCAGCTCGTTCAGAGTGGAACGCTGCCCTCAGATAACAAGTGGCCAGGAACTCCTGGTCTGCCAAAGGGCAGAACGCTGCCCCAACTGAAACTTGATTGCTCTTGACAATAGCTCGCGGGGTCCATAGATACATGTTTAAGAATAGGCCTCACTTGCTGAGTGTTATATCATCTAACCCCATGACCTTCCCCATGATGTACTCCTATTCACTAGGATGTAATACGGATCATCCCTTGATTGTCTTTGATTGTTTATTGCCAATAAGCACGCGAGGTTGCAGCTGTTCAGGGCGATCGCATTCTTGGCTGTGGCGCGCCTTGCGCCTGCACCCACGCTCTCTTTTGCAAGCTAACCTGTCTGTGCCTCGTCCTTCTCCCGAATCAGGCCGCAGCTCTGCGGGTGGTGTCACGGCAGTAAATTAATATATGAAAAGATGTTCAACCTCACTTATCAACTGGGTATTGCAAATTAAAATTTACAGTGATATACTTCACACTTACCTGGATTACTAAAATTAAAAAGAAAATTAATGAATTAAAACAAATGATGGTAAGAATGTAGAAGAGCTGGTACACTCATATTTCTTGTGAGTGTTAATTGATACAACTACTTTGGAAAACTGGTAGCATCCCCTAAAGCTGACCATATGTATACCCTATGACAGAGTAATTGAATTCCTAAGCATATTCAAAACAGAAATGTGTATGCTCACCAAAAGATGTATACAAGAACTTCACAGCAATATGGGAATTAAACCTAAATTGGAAACAACTTTAATGGCCATAAAAGGAATAGGATGAATAAATAAGCAGAGGTATTTTCATATAATAGATAATTATAATTATCATGACAGTCCAAAAACTATTACTATAGATATATAAATTTAGATACACTCACATAATATTGAACAACAAAGAAAAAAGACACAAAAGAAAATATATTGCGGGGAATAGTGTGCATATGCGTATACCTATTTCAAAAGCAGGAAACTTGATATATGGTATTATATATCACAATATTTGTTTTGTGTGGGAATATAGTAATTCTTTGGGTAGAAGTAGAAGATACTTCTAGAGGGTTGGAAATATTATTTCTCTTGGTTTGGTACTGATTACACAGATGTGAAATTTCATTGAGCTATATAATATGACTTTATATATTGTGTTTTATGCCTGTTATACTTGAATTATATTGTGTTTTATGCCTGTTATACTTGAATTAGTATAATTTACAAAAAAAAGTTAGAAAGGACCCCCCCAACATGAAATAACTACCATTACATCAAAATGGTATTGTGCTAGTTGTGGTCCCAGTGAGGAATCAAAGAAAAAAAAATACACTCCCTCACTACTAGTATTTAATGTTTTCTGGAAGCTGTATATGATGTAATAAGTTAAGAAAAATAAATTAGGCATATAATTATTATGATGTCAAAATTATCATTATATGTAAGCGACATATTTGATAACCTGAGAAAATAAGAGAAATCAATATAAATGATTACATTTAACAGTGGTAGAAAGGTTGGCTTGTTTAAAAAATATATATGTACATAGACACCATTGCTATTTAGTTACATTAATTATTAGAAGATAAAATTTCAAAAAATCAAATTAATAATAACTATGAGATCTGTTTATGCCTGTTATTATTATAGTGTTCCCTTTTACTATTAAAGTCTACTGGTTTGAATAACAAATTATATGGTCATCTTACTAACAAGTAGTAATAAGTATAAAATATGTACAAATAATCCTCATAAGAAATTTAAGATAAGTGCAAAATAACCCCACTAAATATAATGAATATATGAAACAAATACCAACACTTACTTAATACTAAAAACATTAATTCTCCAGATAACACAATTTATAATATGATATAATTCCAGTCAAAATATCAATAAATGTTTTTGAAAAGTTTTAAAGATGTTTCTAAAGGTCATCTTGGAAAATTAATGATTCTAACATCCCACAAATTCTGAAAATAAAAGAATAATGAGAAGTGGTTTGTACTGGTTAATAATAAAATGGTATTAGAATGCCAAAGTCATTAAAATAGTTTACAAGACAGAATTCAGATGTTGGAAGACCAAAGTGCTAAATTTCATAGGGAAAAATACTAGAGAAAAGACAATTGCATTGGGAAAGAGAGCTCCAGAGATTTGCAAAGGATTCTCCCAGAGTCTTCAGCTGAGTACTAATTGGTGCATGTGGGTGAGGAAACTAACAAAGTTGGGGGGAAATCCCATTAGAAAGGATCATGTGGAACAATCTTCACACAGGGCCAGGAATAATTGTTCTTATCAGTCAGAGCCCTGGTACAAAAGCTATGTGGATTTACCTAACAAATCCTAAAAACAAGATTTGAAAGGACCAAATTGTTTCCAGCTAACTGCATAACCAAAAAAATGCCCAAAAGTATTTAAAGAAATGAAAAAAAAATCAATATTCAAATTATAAACTTGGAAAAGTCTGGCATTGAATCAAAAATTACCAGGCATGAAGAAAAAAAAGCAGAAAAAAAATAATGAGGATAAAAAGTAATCAATAGAAATAGAAACAAATAAATATGGGAGAATTAGCAGATAAGAATATTAAATATGTGTTATAAATATTTACCATATGCTCAATATGAAGAGGAAAGCATGAGGTTGTTAAAGAGAAATATGGAATCAACAGATGAATTGATAAAGATGTCATTTATATATATGACATGACATCTACACACACACACACACACACACACACACACACACTGGAATATTACTCAGCTATCAAAAAAGAAAACTTGCCATTTATAAAGACATGGATGGAACTAGAGAGTGTTATACTAAGTGAGATAAGTCAGAGAAAAACAAATACCATACAATTTCACTCATATACGGAATTTAAGAAACAAAACAGATGAACATGGCAGAAGGGAAAAAAATAAGATAAAAACAGAGAGAGAAGCAAACCTTAAGAGAGTCTACCTATAGGGAACAAACTGATGGCTGCTGGAGGGGAAGTGGGTGGGGAAATGGGGTAATTGAGTGATGGGCATTAAGGAGGGCACTTGATGTTATGAGCACTGGGTATTATATGCAACTGATGAATCAATAGGCTCTACCCCTGAAACTAATAATACACTATATCTTAACTAAATTGCATTTAAATTTTAAAAAAGAGAGAGATATGAAAGACACAAAATGGCCCAAATCAAGCTTCCAGAGATAAAATTTAATCTTGTGTAAGATGAAAATATGTAAGATGGGTTTAATGGCAGAATATACATAGTAGAAGGAAAGAAATAGTAGTCTTGAAGATATGGCAATGGAAACTATCCAAAATAAAATACAGAGAGAAAAAAGATTTTTTTAAGAAGGAGCAGTGTGGCAGCGAGAGAGCATCAAACATTCTAATGTGTGTAATTGGGGTCCCAGAAAGATAAAAGGGTAGGAAAGATGAAGATATTTAAAGAAATACTGACCAGGGCATCTGGGTGGCTCAGCCGTTAAACGTCTGCCTTCAGCTCAGGTCATGATCCCAGGGTCCTGGGATCGAGCCCCAAATCGGGCTCCCTGGTCCGCGGGAAGCCTGCTTCTCCCTCTCATACTCCCCTTGCTTGTGTTCCCTCTCTCGCTGTCTCTCTCTGTCAAATAACAAAAAAAAAATTTTTTTTAATCTTTAAAAATAAAAAAAATAAATACTGACCGATATTTTCCAATTTTGATAAAACTCTAAAGCCATAGATCCAAGAAACCCAGTAAACTTCCATCAGAAGAAATCTATACCAGGGTGCATAATAACACAGTTGCATTAAAACAGCGATTACCGAGAAAATCTTCAAAACCAGAGGTAGGAAAAAGTCCCATTTTATACTGAAGGGAAAAAAAAAAAGAATGATGGCACATTTCTTCTCAGAAACAATGTAAATCAGAGAAAAGTGGAACACTCTAACCAAGTAAAATCATCTTTCATAAAAAAGGTGAAATAATTTTAAGATATAGAAAAACTTAAGAGTATAATCACCAGTAGACTACCACTATACTACTCACCATTATGACTATAAGAAATGTTAAAAAGAATCTCTTAGTGAGAAGAAAAATAATGACATGCAAATTTGGATATACTTAAAGAATGAAAAGCATGAGATATGGAAAATGTGTTGGTAAATATGATATATTTTTCTTATTTTGTAAATTCCTTTAAAAATTATTAATGTTTTAAAGAAAAATAATAAAAACATGTTGTGGGTTTTTAACATAAGCAAAATGAAAATATATGACAATAGTACAAAGGTCCAGCATGCCCCACTAACTGATAGAATAATAGAAAGAAAATTAACAAGGCTATAGAAAACATGAACAGTGCAATTAACTATTTCAACCTGATTTACATTTATAAAGCAGTCACCCAACAGCATTCTTTTTAAATGTACACAAAACAATAGGAGACACCATATTCTAGGCCATAAAACAAATGCCAATAAATTCTTTAAATTTCAGGTAAAACGAATTATTTATTCTGACCACATTGGAATTAAATTAGAAATCAATAAGAGAAAGATATCTAGAAAATCCCCCAGTATTTAGAATTCAGTCAACATACAACTACATAATCCGTGGGTCAAAAAATATCACGAGGGTAATTAGAAAACACTTTAAAATTATGGACAGTGAAAACACAGCATAGAAATATTTAGAGATGCACCTAAAGAAGGGCTCAAAGGGAATTTTATAATATTGAAAATTAAGGGTCAGTAAATCTATAATCAATGACTTATGCTTCCGTCTTAAGAAACTAGACAGTTAGTTTAAGCCAAATGTAATCATTATGAAGGAAATAAATGAAAGCAGAAATTAATGGAATACCAATCAAACAAAACATAAAAACTGAGGAAACTGAAAGTGGTTTCTTGGAGAAGATCAATTAAATTGATAATCATCTAAATAGATGGATTAGAAAAGACAGAGGAAAAATAACATACCAGTATCAAGAATGAGAGAGCTAAATTCTACTCCTGAAACTAATAGTACACATTTTGTTAACTAACTTAACTTTAAATAAAATTAAATTGAAAGAATTAGAAAGCTAATACAGATCCCATAGACACTGAAAAGATAATAACTAAACATAGTAAACATGTCTGTAAATTTGACAATATGAACTATATATTGATATCCCTCATGACCATCTACACAAAGTATTAACAAAATTTTAGCAAATAGAATCTACAAAATATACAAAACCAATATGTCTTGGCTAAGTATAACTTATACTTAAAAGATAAAGTTGGCTTGGCATTCTAAGATCAACCAATGTATTATTCACCATATTAAGCTATGAAAAAAGAAAAATCATATGAGCAGTTTAATAGATGCAGGTAAATCATTTATCATTTATTTATTTGATAAAAAAAATTCACTGTGAACAGGAAACAAAAGGAAGCTTCTTCAACCAGACAAAAAAGCATGTATGTAAAACTTACAACTAGCATCATATTAATGGTGAAAGTTGAATGTGTTCCCCCAATATCAAGCAGAAGCCAAGATTACTGGCATTACCACTTCCATTGAACATTATTCTGGAGGTTGGAGCCAATTCAATAAAACAAAATAATATAATATTAAATTAATAAATTAAAATAAAATAAATAGTACAGTAAAAATAAAATAAACCCAGATTTTAGAGGAAGATCAAAACTATTGTTACTTGCAGGCAACATAATCCTCCACATAGAAAATTCTAAGTAATGGATCATAAAGCTTCTAGAATTAGTAAATTTGCAGGATGAAAGTTTATCACACCAAAAACAGTAGCAACAAACAATTGTAAATTATAAATTGAAATTGAAAAAAAATCATTTAAAATATTATAAGTATATGAAATAAAGACTACTTTAACAAATTATGTGCAAAACCTATAAAGTGAAAACTAGAAAATATTACCGAAAATAAAGTGACTTAAATAAATGGAGGGACATACCATGATTGTGGTTTGAAATACTCAATATTAAGATGTCAGTTCTTTCCAACTATAGAGTCCATGGAAAAAAAATGATTAAAATCCTAGAAATTGTTTTATTTTGTAAAAATTGACAAACTGGTTCTAAAAGTGATATGGAAAATCAAAGACTTTTAATATCCAGAACAATTTTGAAAATTATGAGCAAATATGAAAGAGTTATAGTATTTTATTCAAGACTTAAGGGACTGCTAGTTATCTAGACATCATGGTATTAGCATAAGTGAATATTAGGTCATTGGAACAGCATAGAGAATCCCAAAATAGACTCTAACATATATAGTCATTTGATTTTTCAAACTGCAAGATATTTTATTTGTAGGGGGGAAAAAACTTCTTTTAGAAGAAAACAAAAAGACAACCAAACCAACACCCAGATCTGAAAGATATATGTAAACCAGCAGAAAAAATGACTTCACTGATGGCACCCACAGCAACTAACTCCTGGCCAGGAAGAGATCAAGCACAGTTGGTGGAGTTCTGGAAGATGCACTGCTCAAAGAAAGGCCACCCCCCATTCCTAATGCTGTGAGGAAGGGGGAGGGCCACAGTCCTAGCAGGGAGCTACCAGCCTCTACATCCAGAATCCCAAATCCACTCTGGAGAGAGCTGAGCGCTTGGGTTCTTGTCCCTGCTACCCAGTACATGTGTGGCTGAGGCAATGTCAAATTCCTGCACCAGGTCCCCATCGAATGCCACAAAGGCACATCTGAGACAGCTGAAGTTTGGTGTGGATGGTGGCAAGTAGAGCTGCACCCCAGTGAAGATGTCCAGCAACACCTTTGCTTGGCACAGGGTCTCATAGGGAGCCTTCTGCTTCTTTCTCATTTTCACAGGGGATCGTTTTGCTTTCAGCTTGTTGCTGCCTTTGCTGTTGAGGCTACTCAGCCTCCCTCCTGCCTTCTTGGCACTGGTGGAGGGCTGCTCTGGGGAGCCTTGCAAGACCCAGCAGGCCCCGAGGTACCTTTATTTTCTCCACTACTGCCTCCTGTAGTGGAGTTCCCCTCCTTTCCAACTGCCACAGTGAATTCCACCCTCTCCTTAGACACCCAGTATAGTTTCTTGAGTTGGGGCAGGTTAGTGACAGATTTCCAATCCTTATCATCATGAATCTGGGTACCATGAGGGAATCAGATGGAGGTCCCATCAGCTCTGTGAGCCTCAGATTTGGAGGACTCAGCCCTTAAAGTGGGCCACCTTGTGAAGCAGGACAGGCTTGAGTCTACAACTGAAGTAGCTGAATTGGTCCCCATTCTTACACACCTGGACTCGCTCCCCATCAAACTTGATCTCAGAGAACATGCCATTAGGACACTTCTTCATCTCATGTTCAATGGACTTGCAGGCTACAGCCAGCATGTGCTGTACTGGCATCATCAGTGAAGCTCAGAGCTCATCTCTGACGTAGTCCACCTCCTGCTCATTGCAGGGGACCTCCTCCACCAGGTCCTGCAGGTATCACAAGGCTTTGAAGGATTCATAGCATTGGGATCAAAGGCATCTAATGTATGTTTTGTATCCAAGTTCATCTTCAGATCATGTTTGACCAACCTGACGATACACTTAAGGTCATTGGCTGGGCACCTGGAGGCAATGTCCTGCAGGGCCTATTGCTGCTCATCCTCCTTGGTGAGCTTGGAGAGCTGAAGGAGCAATTCATCCACCTCTTGGATGGTAAGGACGCTCTGGAGGGAAAGACTTGCTCTGCTCAAAGAAGACTCTGATTATCTCTGACACTTCACCTTGCTCTAGGTCTCATGCCATATCATCTGGGTTGCAGTTAAGAATGTGGCTGAAAAGCTTCACAATCTACTTATTGTTCAAGTTGTAAACACTTTTAATAATACCTGGCAGCAGGTATGTGATGCTAGGTACACATCACTGTGGAAACTATCTCCTGCTGAACCTTTCCAAAGGAAGTCCTGGATGATCTGGGTCTTTGTGTCATAGCCAGGATTTTCAGCCACCATGGCACATAACTTCCAAAACTCACATAGCAGACAATTCTTGTGCTTGGGGTCACATTTGCTGAGGACAAATTTGCCTTAGGGGTAGGACTTGAGCAGGCTTCCCCAGAATTGTTGGACTTGACTGAAAAGCCGGAAAATTTCTGGGGATTGGTGTTGGTGACAAATGAGGCATCTTTCATTGGAGATGTCACCTGGCCAGTAGGTATTAGCTTAGCCTGGACAATGGCTTTCTTTTTTGGTGTGCTTGTTGCCTTAGAAAACAGATCTACAATGTGCTGGCTTATCTGTTCCTTCTCATTATCTTCTAGCTCTTCTCAGCTTTCCAGCTCTGTGTGGTCCTCAATATTTTTTGTGGTGGCCCGGGCCCACTCCAGTTTCTCAAACATGCATTTAATATGCTACCACTCTTTCATATCACCTCTGGACTCTGAGAAAGGGTGGGTACCACTTTGCTGATCTGGCATACACTCTTCACAACCTTTTCCTTGATTTTTTTTTCAACCGGCCATGCCATGCTTGGCATAGTCCACACAGAACCATTGCTCAGCCATCTCGCAGGGGCCACTGTAGAGTTCCTCTTGTGACCCTGGAAAGAAAACAAGGCAGGTGACCATGGTCTTATTACTTTCTTGGATGACAGAACAGGCCTTTTTTTTTTTTTCTGGAGGAGGTAGTGCTCATGAAGCAGATCTGTTTCTAACCAACGGCTGAATTGTCTTATGTCAGGCCAATGATGCTGTTCTCAGAATAGGCACAGTTCTTTTTTGGCTAAGTGTGTGGAGGGTTGGTGGGAAGAGGATCTTGAAAGTCAAAGTTATACAACTTAAGGGGTGATTGGGAAAATTAAAATGAGTCCGTGGATGGGCTGAGGGGGTTGACTCGGAGCTCCTTGCCTTCTCCACTCCAGTGTACACCACAGGCCTCCAACCAGACACCCACAGTCTGCGTGCACCATGTTGGTTTGTCTACAGTCATATGATTTTGATAATGGGGTTAAGGCAATTCAATGAGGAAAAGACAATTTTTCATGAAATGGTGCTGGATATAAAAATGCAAAAAAAAAAAAAAAGAGAGAGAGAAAACAACTCTTACCTCACACTTAATGTATTAATGTGGATCACAGATCTAAATGTAAGATCCAAATGACATTGAGTTTGGTAAAGATTTTTAGGTGAGAGATGAAAAGAATGTGGTATAAAAATCCATTTTCATTAAAATGAAATAATGCTTTTCAAAAGAAATTTAAGAAATCAAAAAGAACAACCATAGACTGTGAAAACATATTTACAAAATATATCTAAAATGGACTTGTGTCTGGAATACATAAAGAACACTTAAAATGCAGTAATAGAGAAACAACAAAATGGGCAAAATATTTTAATAGACACTTATCCAAAGAAAATATATAGATAGAAAAGAAGTACGTGAGAAGATGCTTAACATCATTAGGACGATGCAAATTAAAATCACAATGAGATAATTCTGCACACGCTGGAAAACATAAATTCGAAAAGGTTGTTGCTACCAAGTTTTAGCAAGGAATCACAGCAACAGGCATTCTCATGTAGCACTTGTGGAAATGTCAAACAGTACTATTTTGGAAAACAGTTTGGCATTTTCATAAAAATTTAAACATAGATTTTCCATATGAAATAGCCATTCCATTCAAAGGTATTTAAGAGAAATAGCCAATACACTGATCTTTCTAGTTACTTTATTTGTAATAGAAACTGAAGGCAATCCAAAATCCTTTAATATTGAATGGATTAACAAATTTGTATAATCTGTACAACAGTATTCAGAAATAAGAAGAACAAATTACTGTCACATGCCTCAAAATAGATGAATTCCAAAAGAAGTATGCCTAGTGAAAGAAACCAGGCCAAAAAAAGCACATACTCTGTTTTAAGTTATATAAAATTCTAGAAATGAACAATACTCTGTATTGATGGGACACATACCAGTGATTGTCTGGAGATTATGCAATAGAAGAAAGAGTAATGGATGCATTACAAAAGAGTATGAGTAATCCCTTAGGGTGACAGAAATGTTCACTACCTTAATTATGCTGATTGTTTCACAGGTGTATAAGTATGTTAAAACTTATACAAATTGTAAATTTAAGATGTGTCCAACTTATTTTGTGTCAAGCATATCTCAATAAATCTGTAAAATGTAATAACCAAGTAAACCCAAAACAAATAATACGAAAGAAAGAAGTAAGAAGAGTAAGGATTCTTGAAATAGAAAACATTACCATGAAAAACAAAACCAAAAAAACACAAGAATGAATCAACCAAAGTCAAAGGCTGGTTAATAAAAAAATTAAAAAAACAAAACACAAGTGATCTCAGATGGTTAAGTGTCCGCCTTAGGCTTAGGTCATGATCTCTGGGTCCTGGAATCAAGCCCCACATCAAGCCCCACTTTGGACTCCTGGCTTAACAGGGAGTCTGTTTCTCCTTCTGCCTCTCCCCACTGCTCATTCTCTCTCTCTCTGTCTCTCTGCCTCTCCCTCTGTCTCTCTCTCAAGTGAATAAATAAAATCTTTTAAAAAATGCAAGTGAAATAGTCATCTGATAATAAAATTAGAGGAAAAAAATAAACTAATAATATATATTAGGAATTAATAGTATAACAAGGTGTATAGAGAGGTTTAAAATCATAAGAAATAATATAAAGTCTTTAATACTAATGTTTAAAACATAGATAATATGGACAATTCCCAGAAGAATAAATTTTACTAATTTAAAAAGCAATTGAAACTGAAATAAATTTATAATTATTATTCATTTCTCAAAGTATACTAACAACTTACCCCCAGACTAACACAATTTTGCAAGTGTTTATCAAACTTTTAGTGAAATTATTACCTATCTTACATTCAGTTTTACACAGAAAAGCTAAATAGGAAACATTTTCCAATGCATTTTGGAGGCTAAGCAGAAAAGATATCAAAACTGGAGAAAGAACCTGGCAAATAGTATTGTTCTCAGAAATGCAAAAACAGTTTCATTTTATAAAACACTGATTAAAAGAGGAAAAAATATTTTATGGGTAGATTCAGGGAAAAGCATTCAACTTCATTTTAACACTCATTCATAATAGAAGAAAACTTCTTCACCTTCATAGAGTGTCTCTATCAAAAACCTACAGGAAATATGCACAACTGAGGACAGAAGCGTCCTTTATAAAGTCAAAAAGAATTTAAAGGTCCCTGATATTATTCCTTTTACTCAACACAGTATTGCAAGTTCAAGCCTTTGTAATGGGACAAGAAATAACATGTAAGAAAAGGAAGATTTTGAAAGGAATAACTGCCTTCTTATTATTCAGAGACAATGTAACTAAGTTCATAGACAATCCAAGATCTATTCCAATCTATTAGAATAAATGAGAGAATTTGGTAAAATTGTTGTAAATTAATCAATAGACAAAAAAATCAATATAGTATTTCTATATGTTAATCTCTTAGTTTGAGTTTCCCTTCAAAGCAGAACCTAAAACAAGAATTTGGGTGCAGCTAATTAATTTTTGATATGAACTCAAGGAGCAGTAGTCAGGAAGCAGGAGAGTGCACAAGCAGAGGAGCAAAAGCCAATACATGGGTGAATTATTGAAGTCACTGCTATAGATGATGGGTGTTTGATTTCACTGTGACATCTGAGAAGCACACAAAGTTTCAGAATTACTGGTTGAAAGGAGAGGACGCTGGGTCATTTATCCATGGCTCCTGTGCCCCCATTAGTTGGGGTTTGTTCTTGATGGCATTAACTTCCCCAAACTTCTCTGCTTTGTGTGTGGTGTGTACCTATTGGGCTTCTGTGGATTCAGGGAAGGCTCGGAAAGTCTTTCACATGGAATTGTCTGCCACAGCAAAGGCTGAAATCAGAGATGAGTGGAGGAGATGTGACCTAAGACTCCAAAGGCATCCGTGACAACCAAGAAGATAATCTAGTTTTCTTTAAAAATTTTGCAATCACAGTAGCAAACATCTCTCTGCCTGTTTGTGTCTATCTAAGAATAAGCCCAATGAAAGATTTGTGAAATCATTGCAGAGAAAATGGAGAGGTATCGTGGTCATAGATGGGAAGACTCAATATCCTTTTTTCTTATTTATTTATTTATTTATTTATTTATTTATTTATTTATTTATTATGTTTAATTAGCCAGCATATAGTATACATTATTAGTTTTTGATGTAGTGTTCAACAATTCATTAGTTGTGTATAACACTCAGTGCTCATCCCAACACGTGCCCTCCTTAATACCCATCACTTGGTTACCCCATCCCTACTCCCCTCCCTTCTGTAACCCTCAGTTTGGTTCCCAAAGTCCAGAGTCTCTCATGGTTTTTCTCCCTGTCTGATTTCTTCCCATTCAGTTATCCCTCCCTTCCCCTGTGGTCCTCCGTGCTAGTCCTTATGTTCCACATTTGAGTGAAACTATATGATAATTTTCTTTCTCTGCTTGATTTATTTCACTTAGCATAATCCCCTCCAGTTCCCTCCATGTCGATGCAAATGGTGGGTATTCATCTTTTCTGATGGCTGAGTAATATTCCATTGTATTTATGAACCACATCTTTATCCATTCATCTGTTAAAGGGCATCTCAGCTTGGGAAGACTCAGTATCTTAAAAGACATCATTTAACCTCAAATTTAACAATAAATCCAAGGTAATTAAAATTTAAAAAGCAACACTACAGTGGTCTTTGTGGGACTTGACAAGATATATGTATGCAGGGGCAAATGTAAGGGAGGCAAACGGGAACTGAATCAGCCAAGATAATTGAATGAGAATCAAGAAGGAGGGCTTGCCCTCTACCAGATTTTAAGACTTATTACAAAGCTGAAGGAAACATTTAAAAAGTATTTTTGATGCAGGGAGAGGGGAAACAAATAGTTTATGGTCAAACTGGGAGATTTACTTGCAACCCACTTAACTGATAAAGCATTAGTGTTTATATATATAAAAAACAATTAATAAATAAGTAAAAAGACAATCCAACTGCAAGATGGGTAAAGGACATGAGCCAGAAATTCACTGAATAGGAATCCCAAATACACAATAAAATATGAAAACAAATCACTAGTAATCAGGGAAATGAAAATTAAAACAGTAATTATGCACAATTTCACATTTATCAGATTGGGGAAAAATTCCTCAAATAACATCTGTTAGTAAGGATATGGTAAAGGGGAATGTTCATGCATTCCTTCAAGTGAATATTGGTACGAATTCTTTGTGGATCAATTTTTTTAGTATCAAAGGTAGCTGATGCTATATATAAAGGTACTTTATCCACTGAAATGTATCTCAGTTGTGTTCATTGCCCTAGCTCTGGTCCGTGTATCAATACCTGGTATATATTAAGTTCTAAATGACTACCTACTTTAAAATCAGTAACCTTTTTAAAGTAATCTCTTGCCATATAACTAATCATCTCCAAACTTAGTGGTTTAAAACAACTTACAGCTCACAAATCTGTGGGCGATCCACTTGGGTTCAGAAGGTTCACGTCTGCTTACTTACAATGCCATCCAGGCAAACTAACTGTTTTGGGTCTTGACTGGGATATGGGGGATTTCTCTCCACAGGCTCTTTATCATCCTACACATTAGCCTGGACTTTTTCACATGTGGGAAAAAGAGTTTCCAGAATCAAGAGAAGGCAACTGGCAATGTGCAAGCAGATTTTAATCCTTTTTTTTTTTTTATCACATCTGCTATTATCTATTGAGGAATGTGGAGGATATGAGATTTTATTTTCCTTTCAGGTTAACAAATTAGACTGCTATAGTTTTCTGGAAGCAGGTAAGGAGATACCAGTCTTTTGGACCAGAGCTAAAGGATCCTGTTACAGCATAGTAAGTAGCATAAGCATTATGTTTACAACAGTTTTTCTTGCCTCTCAAGTCATATGAGAGTGACACAGGTGGGGATGCTTCAAGTGTGGTGGGTTTCAATCACAGCTGAGGAACTCTGAGCTTACAGAACCTAAATCTTTTATGACCTGTTATAAGCAAGTCCACCTTTGCTCCAGAGGAAGACATCATCTCTTTGATGTGGGATGATATATGATGTAGGATGTTAAGCATATCTGTCCTTTGCTCTGCAGGGAGACACTCTCTTTATCCTCTAAGGCTATTTGCTATACTAACATCCTTGAAAAAATAGGCTGGAACAAAAGGTCAATTAGTGCCTTGGTTATAAGAGGTGTAGAAATGTGAGAAAACCATAGAGATTACCTTCTAACAGTGTCCTCTTGGCCGAAGGGTCACATGGGCAAGCCTAGAGTCAGTATGGGAGGAGACAATAAGGGGCATGGATACAGAGAGGCATGATTTATTAATTACTATAACAACCTATGACATCATTCAATCCAGCAATTCATATCCAGGTATAAGATATTCTCACACATATCTACAAGGAGACATGTACATCTATTACAACATTTTTTTGTACAAGTAAAATATTGGATACTATTTAAAAGCTTATCATAAGGGGAATGGATATATAAATTGTGATTATTCATATGAATAAATGACAATATGGTGAAAATAGTAATAATTTATATGTATAATGCCAGCTCACAAAGCTGAATGATGTATCACAGGCATGCATTTTAACCAAGACTGGAGACCTAGTGAGGTAGTAGTTTGAAATACACTGTATCAAAATGGGTATTTAGAACAAAAAATTGAATGGAAAAGTAAATGGTGGTGGGGACAGAATAAATCCATTTATATAAAATCTAAGGATGTACAAAACAATACTATTTGTTCTTTTTTTCTCTTTTATGTCTTTAATCCTCTCTATTTTTTTATATATCTATCTTTGTGGAAGTTGCAAAGTTATTTTGAGCTTTGTTTTGCTTCTCTTGCTGGATCTACCGCCTCCTTCCACCATTAAAAATATGTATTTTATTTGGAGCTGGGGGTCTCATGCTGGAGCCAAGCCAAGACTGGCAAAGGAGAATGCTTTGCAGAGCCTGCAGGTGGTTCTTCTGCAGAGTTCATCTGGGAAGAACAATAACACATACCTCTTGCTGCTATTCTTAACTTAAACATTTGTTTTTGATACAAACATAATGCATATTCTTTTCACCTTTGTCCTTTGCCATTTTCTGTTATTTACATTATATTCACCAAATTTTTAGATATTTCCAGCCTTCTGTGAAAGCCATTGCACATTCTTTATCATATCCTCTGGTATTCTTACCAACCTTCTATCAAAGATTCTTACAAAAATTTTGTGCTTAAAAAGATTAATGTCCTAAAATTTCCAATGAAATTCAGCAAATATTTGTTGAGCTAGTTGGATATTTTTGCCATCGGTAACCCACAGTCTAGTGGGAGAGAAAGACCTATAAACATATTAACCAAACCATGATACAATATGTGCTAAGACAAATGTGTTTATAAACTACTTTGGGCTCACAGATAAGGGAGTGATTAATTCTGCCTTCAAGTCTGAGGGAAAACCGTAGAAATTAAATGACATCAAGTTGAAACTTGATGGATAAAGTAAGGGATTCCACAAGAGAAAAAGTGAGCAGGGATATTGTGAGAAAGGTAAAGAGCATATACAAATGGCTGAAGCAGGAAGGGAAGTGGAGGATAGAGGGTATTGTTGGTGAAATGCAAGTTATATTAAAAGTTTGAGAGCCTGGGGGATTTGAGGATGGGGGGGGGGAATTCTTGGCTGTCTGGCCACAATAGGGGACTTATAAAAGATTTAGGGCAGGGAAGTGTCATGGCCAGGTTTTTGTTTTCAGAATATTTCTAAAAATAGAATATAGACTGCTGGAAAGTAGTAACATTGTTTGTTTTATTCTTATATACACAGTCTCCAGAATAATCCAAATATATAGCAGGTGCTTAGTAATACTTGTTAAATAAATGAGCAGCAGCTAAGAGTGGAGGCAGATATTCAGGTTAGATGTTTATACAGTGGTCTGGGAAAGTAATGATCAGGGCCTTTATTAACAGGCTTTGTATCAGTGAAATGTTTAATCCCCCTCAAATTAGGGAGACCATATAATTTATTGTTCAAATTGGGAAACTTTTGAAAACACTAGAGGGTGCATTCAAAGTATTCTGGAGATAGCAGGTGAGAACTGGATGATATGGTGGGTGTATCTCAAGCTCCTAGCATATTGTCTGGGTCTCAGCCTGAGGTCAGTGCTCGGCAGGGGAGATGGAGAAGGTACTATGGCTCTGAATAGGTGGGGGCTGGGAAAGGGCGTGGCCCCATGTTGATGTGCTTGTCCTTGCAGGGATGTGTATTTGGTCTGGTTGGCTTCATAGTTATACCTATGCTTAGAGTTATTAAAGGTTTGTGAAATATAATACCTTGAGATCATTTGGGGGCAAATAGGTAAGATAACAAAGATAACACAGAATGGGTGGGACAGAGTTTCCCCTGAAGGGAAGAATCTTCTCATTGAGAGTCAATCCTGGGGCAAGAAGTGAGCATGCAGAAAGAGCGCCTTGGGTTGACAGAGGTGGAGGCCTTTTCCACTTTCCTGCAGTCTTTTGACCACTGGGTGCTAGAGCACTGAGATGCCTGCAGCTCTTTCGATCAGGGTAAAGGGGTGCATTGGCTTCTCCTTTGAGGAGGCAGATGAGGAATAAGTCAGGGCTGTGAACTGTTAAAGAACCATAAGGGTAGACATAGGTCTGTGTACTCAGAGTATTCACACAGCTAGTGACAGATAGGAATTATTCTTTATGTTGTGTTTCTCTCATTATCTTTGAACCATCTGTAACATTTTCTTAAAACTGCAGATTTTCTCTGCTTCTACCATGGGAATGCAGGGGGAAAACTTAGGAGTGAAAATACTGAGGGTACAGGCATACGGAGCCAGCAGCAGCTGCCTGGGGTAAGCCCCTCTGAAGAGGAAGGGGGTAACTGCAGTAGGATGAGCAGAGCTCGGGGATGAGAGGAGCAGTGAACAGAGCCAGACAGCTGGCAGGCATGGTGAGCAGCAATGGGGCCAAATTTGTCACATTCCCCAGAAACATTTTGGAAAGGAAATCTAGTAAAAGGCAAGCTTTGCAAAGTCAAGTAGACTGAGGGTCTAACTGCATATTGAATTTTACAGCCTGAGGCTGGGGAGGCGAAGATATTTGGGTTGAAGAAAATGTGGTTTGTTTGTTTATTGATGAGATTTTTCTAACTCCCAGAAGTAGAAGAGATTTTCTTCTCTCTTGCCTTATCTTCTTCCTGTTGCCCAAATGGCTGAGAACAACCAAAAAAAAAAAAAAAAGTCATACTTCTATTTTTTGTTTCTAGTTCACCTTCCCCATTTTTTTTTTTCTCTTTATGCTTTCCCCATCACTATTCACTAGTGTTTTCCTGTATCCCTGCTTGCAGTGTCTGACACTGATGGTGCTTCTGAACTGAGGTCAAGAAAGAAACATTCTGGGCTTAACATACTTCAGCCATGCCATTTACCTGCTTTTTGCCATTGCTTTTATTGGTTTTGTCACTTTACCAGTTTGTGTGTGGCTAGTGTGCTATGTTCTCACACCCCTCCTTCTGTTTGTTCTTCTTGCTTGAGCTGCTAGAACATCTTACAGAGCTCACGTTCCCAGCAGAAGTCAATAGCTCACTCAAGCACTCACTCATGCACAGATACGCACACACATCATTTGTTTCTTTGACCATCGTTAAGGAGCAGAGCTAAAATGTTATTATTATTATTATTATTGTTATTATTTTTCCAATAGAGAAACTTAAGTCTAGAAAGGTCTTGATGAAAGCCAGCTAGCCATAATGGTAGAATTGCATACATTAGGTCAATTACAGAAAAGTCTACTTACGTCTGTAAAAATCACTAAAGCTGGGACCTTTTGGTGGCATCCAAAGCAATTTCAAGAGAGGTTATTTACCAAATCAACCAATGAAAGAATATGAAATAGGAGTCCATGGTGACCACAGGCCACATAAACAGTGTTGTTCTTCCAATCTCTCTTGACAGCCTGGACACACAGCAGCACTGTTGCTGTCATTAAGAACCACCATGATTCAGGTTTTACTGCCAATTTAACCAGCTGCCAAGTTAAACAGTGAGGTTTGGTAAATGGTTAGAACAGATACTTTTTAAAAGCAAGAAAACTGAAATATAATGTGAGATTTGCACTGGTTTTAAACAGCATTAGCTTAATTTGTGAGAAATGTAAATATGACCCTTTGGAAATGCCAGGTGCCCACATCAGTGACTCTCGCATTTGCGTTAAGATAGAACACACAGAAGCCTGGTGCTCATATTTCACAATTTAAGAGCCATAGCCGTGGTCCTTTAACAACTCTGCAGCACTTTTACAAATGTCTCATTAACAATGTTTCCATATCATAAAGCCAGATGGGAGAGGCCATCTTTTATTTATCAGTCTCAAAATAAAATGTTATCATCTCTGGGATTTGAAAAGGATTTTGGTTGCTTCAATTTTCTTCCTCATCTTCTCATCCCCATTGCTCTCACCCCCAGCCAACTTTTTGTTGTTCTGAATTGCTCTGCTCCAATGGGAACGCCAGCTAATTAAGCTGGTCCTGTTATTCATCTTGGCTCTATCAGCCATCCAGCTAATGTAAGCCATTGGTTTCCACACTTGACTGAGCCTGAAGATTATTCAAGGGATCTTGTTTAAAGTACAGATTCTTGGGCTCCAGATCTCCAAATTATAATTTCTAGGAGTGCACCATGGAAGTCTGTATTTTAGGAAGTTCTCCAGTGATTTCTGTGTAGACCTGTGTTTGGGAACTATTGAAATTCAAAACTCAATCTGATCAGTGTCCAAACTGGGGTGTAGAGGGTATCCCTACTGATAACTTTGAGGTTGCCAGGAGGCCAAAGAATGACAAAGGATCATGGCAAAAGCACACGTCTCCTTCTACAGATGCTAGGGAAATTTCAGGATCTTATGGAGACCATGGGTAAAATTTNCTTTTTTTTTTTTTTTTTTTTTTTTTGTGGACTGGCTTCACTGACCTGGTAGACACTGTAAGGTATGTTCAAGGATTGGCAAGTATTTCAGGCTGGTGAAATCCATATAAGATGTGTTTAGGGCTATGTGCTTTAAGATAGAGTTAGAAAATATGTTGGTGCTGTATTGTATGCCTGCTGAGTAACATGATCTTTCTGTTTTGAACAAGTAAACATTCACATATGCATCTATTAAATATTATTCTTTATAGTGCAATTAGTGGGGAATTTTCAAGCAAAGGCATGACATCATCAGATATATCCTATAGAATGATACGCTGATAAAAGTCAGTGGGATGGAATCAATTGAAATGGGAAAAATTGGAAGTGGGATCAGCTAGGAGCCAGTATCATGGTGAAAAGTGAAACTCAAGTAATGACCATCAGAATATAGAATTAGGGATCGACTTCAAAGTTGTTTCTTAGGTAGTACTGGCAGAACTTTTCTAATTGACTACACAGAGAGACTAGTCAGAAAGAAGAAGGGAATTAAAGATGACTCAGATGTTGATGTTTTACTTGAGTGGCTGGGGAAGTGATCATGCTCTAGAAACAGAAAACACATTGAGAAGAGTAGGCTTTTCCCTCCTGAACTTGAATGCATGTGGGACATGGAATTGGGCCTGTTCTGTGGGCATTTCAACAGAGTGATTGGGACTAGAGTTCAGGAGGGAGGAAGTGGAAATGAAGGATTCAGATTGGCGACTGGGGGGTAATTGGACGATGGGGGAAATGGATAAGATGACTCAGAGGGAGTGTTTCAAGGATGGAAACAGTGGCACACAGAAAAAATGGGGAAGTACAGGTCAAGGGGCCATCAAAAAGAAGGATAATTCTGAGGCAGTTCCAGAATGCTCCATTCTTGGTGGAGTAGGGGTTGGTGGTTCCTATAATGCTGACATGTTTGTGTGTGGTGGTGGTTGAGATGAAGCAGAAGGGTGGTGTGGGAGTGCTCAGATGAGGATTTCTTTCATACTAGCTTTAAGCCACAAGAGATACCAAGCTAAAGCAGTGGGCAAACCCAAAAACTAAGTGGGAAACTAAGGTCCGGTAAACCAAAAAGAGGAGTTTAAACAATTGTGAAAATCTTGGTGCCAGGGTATGGAGTTTGGACCCAAGGACCAGCACACTGAGAACTAGCAGTGGACCTGGAATTCCCTGGGTTTAAAGACATCTGACTAAACACTGTCCTTCGACTTTCTTTATATGGGCCTGCTGCAGCATGTTGTGTGGGTGCACTATCCAAATGCAAATGTCAAGGGATAATAAAAAATAGGAAATGTTTTGAAGACTTCCTTATATTAATTTCTGAAACCTCATTACCGTGCTTAGCACATAGTAGGTTATCAATATAGATCTGGTGAAGGAATTGGTGAATGAATTAAAGTAGCAGATAACTTCTGGGAGTAAACTAAATTCCTAGGAATCCGAGAGATGAGTGTCCTCTCCTAACAGTTCTGTTGGTGAAGTCTGGGGATACCAACCTTTTTGGCAAAAATGTCAAAGGGAATCGCATTCACCAGAGAAAACATCCAGGTCACTTCTGCTATCCTGCAAGTAATGGGAAACTTCCCATCCTAATCCCCCCACCCCCAAGAAGCAGAAGAGATAGTCCTCTGTTTTCCTTGTGAGATTGGTGAGCTGATAAAGAATAATGAACCCTATCAGAATCCATAATTATCTCACACAATTTTAGTTTTATAAACTTGTACTGCTATAATTTTCTGTCTTTTCTTTGAACCCTTGTTTTGAAAGACTGCAGTGTGTTCTTTATTTTCCCCTGCACCAGGACTGCCGTCACCTGGCATATCACATCCACTATATCATATTAATGGCTGCCAGCTCAACAATTTGATACTCAATCCCATATATCAACCTCTGATATAATCCATTGCCATACAGTATATTTCATTTGCATTTATCTTTTCCATATACAGCACTCTCTTTTATCACTCTTTCAGCAGCCCTTCTTCTACCCCCACCCCTGTTTATTCTCGCTGGCACACATCTATACATTCTTCCTTGCTGTGTTATTAATAATCCCTACAAAGACCTTTCTCCCCCTTTTACCTTTTCCCCTCTCAGTAACTGACAGCTCCTTACATTTTGGCCTTTTAATGCAGTAGAATCAGGCCTGAATGAGGATGTTTCTTTGTTATTTTCACAGACATTAGCATAGCTGCCTGAGCTGGGACTCAAGCACTTTCTCTAGATATGATTTATGACATCAATCCAATTTATGGCCATTTAAAGGAATGCTGAACTGGCTGTAAATCAGCAAAAGCACATAAAATACTCATGAGAACTGCTGGAATCCATCTGCATCAGCCTCCATCACCTGTAACAGCAGCCAATCAGCAGCAAAAGGATGGAACTATCATGTGGGCAGAGGGAAGCAATGGCAATGATAGGCTTGCATAAAGGAGAAACAACTCACCTGATAACAGTAACAGAACAGACATGAATTTCAGGTGGGTAAGAAAAAGCGATAGAGACTTTTAGTCTCTAAGAGAGTATGGGTGAAATTTGGGGCTGATAGCCAATAGGTACACATTAAGGAGATGTTGCAAAGGAAGGCAAAAATAGCATTTTGTAGTGGTTTACAGTTTACAAAGTAACTTCTATGCAGTTTCTCATCTTAAGCCTGTTGGCAACCTTAAAAATTGGGTTTTATTTTGCCTATTTTTTTTTAATATCTGAGAAAGATCTAGGCTGTAATATCAAAGGGTCACATTAAGTCCATGTTTTCTATAACATAGATAGTTAAGTAAGTAAATAAATAAATAAAATTTTTTAAAAAAGAATTACTTTGTATTGCTGTAGTCAATTAGTTAATTGAGGAAAAACCTTACAATACTTTAAACATATTGCTAGGCACTGAGTGGCATTTTTGCCACAGATAATCTACTCTTTCTTTACATATGAAGATGAATAAACTCCTGGAGAAGTTTTGGCTATCGTAAGGCATTTGTCTTCCAGTACGTTGTTGGAAAAAAGGAATCCTTCAATTAAAGACAGTTGTTCCTTCCTCAGCCCTTTGGCTTTTTGCTAGTACATTCTATCTAGCAATTCTTTCATTTGCATTATGTTATGATGGTAAGCATGTGTAGATGGATAATATTTTGACCTGTCGATTTTTATTTCTTGCTCCCATCCTATCTCTCTCTCTCCCCCCTCCCCCCATTTAAATAGGTAACTGATGCTCTGCCCATTCTCTTGGGGAGTTATATTGCAGGGAAGAAACTAGAAATAGATTTCAAAGACCTCTTAGCTTTTATTTACCAAAGCCAAAGACTCAGAATGGGAGAAAATTTTCAAGTAGAGCAGAATATCTGGGAGAAGCAGAAGGGAGAGCTGGATCAAGCCCTTGCTCATCCTTCTCTCATCTATAAAGAGATTTCTCTGTGCTAAGAGGAGGAAAAAATGGAACCTTGGAGTTACAGAGCCCTGGAGATCTGGGCCCTGCTTACTGGCGGTTTTGCTTGGAGATCACAAGACTCCAGGTGCTTGTATCACTTTAATTAAAAATATGTTTAGTTAATTATTTCTAAAATCCTGTGTGTGTGTGTGAATGTGCACATGCATCTTAGTTCTCTTTTCCCTCATGATAAACTGGGGTTCAGCTTTTTTTCCAAGTCCATTGCTAGCATATTCCCTGGCACGCACATTTTCCTATACCTGGTCTTTCAGGAGGTTGTATATTTCCTAATGATTTTTTACTATTTCCCTCACCTGCTCCCTCACCTCCCATAAATTATTTCCCTTGGACAAACTTTTCCCCAACTGTGCATAAGTTGAACCTTTCAGAGGAAAGATGCTATAAAACATCTAATCGATAAATAACCTTGTACTCTTCATAGAGTAAAAGAGTCAATCAATCTTTACACCTCCATATAAGTGTGCATATCTTATAGCTCAAATCCCATCATAACTATTTCCATGGGGGATTTCTTTTTGGTTGCAAAGGAGAGTCTGTAATAAGTAAAGAGGGTACCTTATTTATCAGAATTATTCACCTCCTTTTCAAACTAGGTGGGGAAGTGAACAGAAAAGCAGCGTAGGCTCTGCATATCATAGGTGCTGAGTACCTGTGTAAGACAAGATCCGTATTCTGACCTTGGATGAGCTAACCCTGCACAGGCCTGTATTAATTTTCAAGCAGCATCCAGGACATGAACAGTAATCCCTAGAGGCTTTGAGAGCCTTCCTCAACAAGATGTTAACACATTCAAAAAATGTAGATGAACTATGCCTGGGATTATGTAGTCATTACCCTTGATTAAATTTAATCACTATAACTTATGAAGGACATGGAGTTGTTTGGTTCTGAATTGTAAAGACTGGTTGTTTATGCTTTATGAATTTGGTAGAAATGTGCCCTCACACTATTTAATTTGAGGTATGTTTGAGTGACTTAACAATTTCCATCACCTCATCCTATTGTCAGTGGACTTGAGCTCCCCTTCAGGGTGGTGGGCTGGAGATGCCAGAGAGTCTCATTGGGGAACTACAAGTGAGCAGTTATACAGAAACTAGATTTCAGTGAGAGATGATTCTCTAAGACAATGGCAGGGATCAAAACTGGAGGACCTGGGACAGGCACAGGGGTGTGCGGTGAGTTTGGCTGCCTTGAGGTACAAGGCCAAATCACATGTACTTGCCTAGGAATCCTTTTGCTTCAGCCCCTCATGAAGGTGTTTGCTCCTAGTCAAATTTATTAACCTCTCTCTGCCTCAGTTTCTTTATCTGTAAAATAAGGATTGCAATAGTTTGTTTCAAGATTAATTGAGGGACTTCACGTGAAGTGTTTAGAATAGTTCATGGCACAAAGTGCTGAATAATGTTACCTATAAGTATTTTTGTTACTATTATTGTTAACGCAATTCATTCTTGTTATCTCTTCTTACTAAAGCCAACCTAAATTATATTACCATGATTTATCTGGTCCCTAGCTCCTTTATATTATTTCTAAATTGTTATGTTATCACCACTTCCTTCTCTGACAACTTCTATAATTCACATATGTTGCAATTTAACATTGCATATGTTCCCATTCAGTGCCTATACATTGCAACAATTCCATCCAAGCCCCATAAATCCTCATCAGTGAACAGCATAGATTCCTATGTCTTGCCCATCTGGTTTTCCATACAGTCTTTCCAACTTCTTGGTTATTTACCTACTGGAATTTATATCCTATCTATTCAAGAAAAAAAAAAAAAGATTTAAGGCAGTAAACATTAGTATCAGAAAGCTAGCGACACTTTCAAAAGGAGCTAAATTGCCATATTAAAGATTTAGATTGTATGTGAAATTCTTTTCCTGAGTGCAAGAGTTACTGAATACTGGAGATGGTTGCCAGATTGTTTCAATTAAAATATCAGAGCTTTAGGTTCACATATTTGTATCCGAGTGGTATGTGAGCATAGTTCAGAAAGCTCAAGCCTACAGTGAACAAAGACCCTTATGGATCATATCCTATCATTTTTAATTGCCAGATCATTTTATTAAAATAAAAACAACAAAATAGAATTGATAGAGGACTGGGTGGGGGATACTTGGATCCACCTTGGATTAAAGAGGCAGATAGTAGAAATATTAAAATGGTATGTATTTCCATGTAATTATTGTTCTAATCCCACTGCAGAATGCTGAGTTAAGAAAATCAGTTCTCCCCAATCTTGCCTAATAAAAGACATGCTTAAAAAATACACAAGTTTCCAGGCCCCATCCAAGATATTTTAAACCTGTGGTGAAACTAGATGTTTAATAGGCACCCATATGATTTTTATTTTCAAATGATGTTTGGAAAACACAGAATTGGATGGCCACTTAGTGATCTCGCTCATGTCCTTTGTGCCTCACTGTGGGTCCTCATAGGATTTCTCTCAGATTAGGAGAGTCCTCATGCTACCCTTGTGAAAGATTTTAAGTAAACATCATCAAAGGCCTAGTAATAATGGGGAGTGTTTAGCAAATTTGAAGCACATAAGAAATGTTTCCAAGAAAACTTAGAATTTAAAGCCATAAGACATGGTTAGCTTCTAACATTTATGATCTATGTAACATTGCTTAGCATATCGACCTTCTATGCCTCAGGTTTCTCTACCTGTAAAATGGGAATAATCATACTCTAGGACCTTCATAACATTGTGAGACTGAATGAGACAAAGAGCAGAGTTTCACATAAATGTTATTATCCTTTCTTACTGGGGCTTCAGCTATCCAGGGTTGGCTTTCTGATTAATCCTCAGTTGCTCCCTCCCTCTGTCATTTCAGCAACACAGTTATAACCTTTGTGTGTGTGTGCTGCACGCTCTGTTCTCTTTTTTATATTTCCATATATATATATTAATCCAAAGAGGAATGCTTAGAATTTCTACATGCCATCCCATCGTCTTCTCCAAAGCTGAAGGCTGATCTGATGCCAACCCAGCCATTTTTATCCCCCAGAGTAACAGGGGAAATGTGAAGTTGGCTGTTGGCACTGCTGCTTTCTATGACTTCTCTTTTTTTAAAGGCAGAGTTATTCCACAACTTGACTAGCTGGAGCTGAGATAAACAAGCTTTCCGAAGTCAGAGAACTCAGAATAGAACTAGGATTTCTGACTCATCAGAGGCAGTTTAAAATTTTTCTCCATCTGCTCTAAAAGCATAAAGAGCCTGGTGGTTCTTGTGCTTCAGTCATTAGTAGAATTAGGAAGGAATACCCATCCCATCTAAAAACATCTGCCTCCCTTTGGGTGCATCCACCCAGTACCTCATTCCCTGGGATGCCCTGCTCATCGAAAATTATGGAAATCACAGCACTCCGTGATGTAGCCACAAAGGGGCTGCACATTTTCTATTGTTCAGAAGTCTGAAGACCTTGAGTGGATAGAAAGGAGAATGGCATGGTGTACAATTCAGGTCAAAATGTGGCCAATAATAGAACAAGGACAGGAGGACTTGGAGGAAGCATGCTCTTGTGTGTGCATGGATACATGTCTAAACTCTAACGTGGTTAAAAATTACCTCAATGTCTTGTTAAAATGCAGATTCTAAAGCAGAGGTCTGAGGTGGGGCCAGAGATCTACATTTCTTATAAGCCCCAGGAGATGTTCAGACTGCTGCTCAGGAGACCACATTTTATGAGCAATGGGTTTGCCCCAGACCTTAGACAACACTATGTACATTAAGTCTGAGAAGCATTGATTTGGTGTCATGAGTGATTCTCAAACTTGGGCTATACATTGGAATCACCTGGGAAACTTAAGAAAATGTGAATCTATATCCAGACATTCTGTTTAATTGTTTTGAAGTACAGACTAGGCATTGAATCCCCAGGGAACTCAAATAGATGACCAGGTTTGAGAACTCTAGATTTATGTCTGAACTCTAGATGGTTGCTTCTCAGAGTACGATTCCTGGGCCAGCAGCATTAACATCACCTGAGAACTTGCTAGAAATGCCGGTTCTTAGGTCCCACCCCAGACCTTCTGAATCAGAAACTCTGAGGGTGGAGCCCAGGAACCTGTGTTTTAACAAGGTCTTCATGTGAGTGAAAGCATGGTAAGTTTGAGAACCAGGGTTCTAGTAGAGAGCTTGTTAACACACAGATTACATTTCCTCTTTCCCAAGTTCCTGGTTCCGTACGTCATGCGTGGGACCAAAAACCTTACTTTGAGGCTGCAGGTCTACACGCAGGAGATCGTGGAGATAGAAAGAGTGATTATAGCTTTGAAAGACCCTCGGAACTAACTCAGCTGGAGAAGAATAAAGAATGGACTCAAAAATATACAGCTAGAAGGTAAGAGCAGAAAATCCTTATGGTAAAAATTAGAAATGTTTAAAATTATGTTTAGTATCCTTCTTCTCCACTAGAAAAGAACTCTATGAGGTTGCAATTCATGTTTTTCTTGCTAACTGAAGAATGAATGAAAGGAAGAATTTAATGACTTAAAATCAGCAATACAAAGCTGTTTATATATAACCAACTCCTGTTCATTCATTTGGCAGACATTTATTGAGTTCCCATTGTATCAGGCACCATGTAAAGTATTTTGTCTGATGTGTGGCATACTTTATGAATGTATTATCTTAGATGGACCCGGCCGTGTGAATATCTACTATGTGTTGGCTTTGTTTAGATGCTGGAAATAAAAAGACAAATATGAAGCATTTTTGTCTTCGAAGAGCTTACAGTAGTAGGATTACATAGTTTATATTCGGAATAACAATCTCGCACAGTAAAAGGAGATGACCATGGCACAAACTGCATCACCTGTTGTGGGAGAAGGCGCTTCAGACAAAGGAAAAGGGGAAAACGCTAAATTCCAGGCTGGAGTCTTGGTAGATAAATCCTTCCTGAGATTTTTGGATTATGGATATTGAAAATTTTCCCAATAAGCAAATCTAGTATACCTTCATTCTCTTTGAGGGCTTAGGGGAGGGCTATATTCCTATGCATAATCAGGCATGGAAGCAGTGCTAAACCCCATGCATCCCTCACTGGATGCTGAGCCTGGGAACCATTGAAAAAATGTGGAATTACTCAACAGTTTGTTAAGCATTAAACATTTCTTTAGTGCATTACTACTCCACGCAGTATGCAGTTTGGTAGCAGTAAAAGACTAAAACATAGAGTTGTCTGTCTTTAGAGACCTCAACATTGAATTTTAATAATATAATAATAAATACCATTTATTGAGCATCTATGATGTGCCAGGAACTGCTGACACCTTATATACATTTTCTCATTTGATCCTCAAAAAAAACAAAAACCCTCCATGAAGTACATGTTATTTTTCAGACAAGGTATCTGAGGCTCAAGAGGATTAAGCTAAAAAGAATGAAACATAAAGGCAGTTCTATCTGGTGTAAAAGCCTTGTCCCCCACTTGCTTCCACTGTTTTTTTTCCTGTTGCTATTTTTTTGTTAAACTTGGGGTGCCTTCTCCATCTTTCATCTTGGTTTTCATTTTTCTTTCTAAGCAATACAATAATACAGAATTAAGGCAAATAAAAGTAAGATTCTCAGGGTGCCTGGGTGGGTCTTGGTTTTGGCTCAGTTCATGATCTCAGGCCTGGGATCAGGCCCTGCACCAGGCTCCACTGAGTGTGGCACCTGCTTGATATTCTTTCCCTCTCCGTCTCCATCTCCCTCTGCTCCTCCCCCTGTTCATGCATGATCTCTCTCTCAAATAAATAAATAATTTAAAAAAAGTATTAGGTTCTGTCTCTCTCTTTCTAAAACAAATAAACAAAATCTCAAAAAAAAAAAAAAGAGTAAGGTTCTCTCTTTTTCCGCCCTCCTTTGAAGGAAAGGTGGGGTTGGAAGTGAGAATTACATTTCCTACCTAAGCCTCAGAACTTAAATCCATATCTTTTTAGAAATCTATAGTGCTTTTGCTAATTAGGGTCAGGTGTTTTTTTTTCCCCCTTTCTGATATATGTTTTGTCTTTTTACATATGGAGTAAATGGAGTACTATAGCATTTGTGAAAATGCAGAATAGAAAATGGGTTTCTATAAATTATCTGACTGTTGTGAGACACCAAGACTGGCCATTGGGAATGGATGGTCCAGGAGGTAGGGCTGCTCTTTGTGCTGGACTGACTGCTATATTATTTCACTTTTAATTTCTCCTTACAGAAAGATATAGTCATAATTTAATATGTTTTCATGCTCATGAAATGATACTTATTGCTTCAACATGTTTTCTGAGATGCTCTACCATTCAAAAGTATTATATGCATATAAGAGTAGGTGGCATCTTTTTAGAAGTGGTATATCTTCGTTGTGGTCTCTACTGCAGAGATATCAAGTTAGAGACTGTGGGGTAGCTACCATGCTCTGTTCTGCCAGTATTTTGACTGGGAAAGGTTGATTCCACCACCTCTTTTTCATCAGAAAATCAATTTGTTATTTGTGTGTGTATGTCTCTGAATCTATTCTCAATCACAGTATTGAATTAAGAATCTATTCTCAATCACAGTATTGAATTAAGAAAATACCTATTCACTCACCCTGTATTTACCTTTCCAAGCCTCCATTTTGTCAACTGCACAATTCCTCCAATTCCTTCCAGCTCTAATATTATGGCTCTTAAAGATGGCCAAAATGATTACCAGTTCCTTGCTTCTACTCTGTGTTTTCCAGTTAAGATTGTTGATGACTGATTTCTGAGCATCGGTGTCAATGAAAAGTTATGACTTTAGCCAGGTGGAAATGATGCATTGGTGCATGACATTAATGTTCTCAATTTCTCTTAACTTACTGGACTATGAAATTCATGAGCACCTAAAGCACTTTGAAATTTTAAAACCTTTCTTAAAGCAAAGTTGTATTATTTTTTTAAATAAATGTATAGGGGCTCCTGGGTGGCTCAGTTGGTTAAATGTCTGACTCTTGATTTCCACTCAGGTCATGATCTCAGGGTCATGAGATCAAGCCTGGTTGGGCTCTGCTCAGCCTGGAGTCCACTTGAGATTCTTCCTCCCTATTACTCCTCCCCCCACCACTCACACACATGTGCCCTCTCTCAAATAAATAGATAAAATCTTTAAAAAATGAAATAAGTAAAATAAAATGTATAAACAGCAACTTTGTGCTAATTTTGGATTTACAACTTAACATAGGTTGTCCCATTTAATTTTGTATTAGTCCTGTGAGTTGGTCCCTTACCCTTAGTTTGTAGGTGAAATGAAAATGCTGTGACAGCGGAACACAGGGTTTCAAGATTGCCTGAGATCAAAGTCTGACTTTACCACTTAGTTATGTGGCACGGATAAGTTAATAAACCGTGTAGTCTCAGTTTTCTCATGTGTACTGGATGGAAATAATGTAATGTGTAACTCCGTACGGTTATTCTGAGAATTCAGTGAGATAAAGAATATAAAACTTATTAGAATGGTGTGTGGTATATAATAAGAATTCAGTAAATGTTGTCTGTTACTATCCTTGCCCATGATAACAGAGCTGGTATGTGGTGGATTTGAAATTTGAATTCGGTTCTCTTTGTCTCAAAAGTCCATAGTTTAACCAGTATATTGAAGGGGATCAGAGTATGCCATCCCAAAAATATGCTAATTTGGCATTATTTTGAGCTGAAAGCAGCTGAGAAATAGCAGAGGAAAAAAACAAACAAACAAAAACAACCCACCTCTCTACCTTCCTCCTTTCTGTTTAAAAGCAGGAAATGAATTACCCTTGTGAAGGTGATTTCCTCCCCTTTCTTATACCAGAAAAAGATGACTCTTATCATCGAAGATGACACCAACTTAAATATGCATAAACAAATCATACTAAAATAACCCTATCTTCCATCAGTTTACCCCATATATTTACTTTCCCATAATTTACCACCCTGGAAGCTCAACCCTTATTCCTTTGTTTTATCATGTCTCTACAATTTATCACACTTTGTTAAAATGATATATAAGCTCTCAGGCCTAACGGCCTTTGAGAGATTTTCACTGCTTTTCTATGACTCCACCCCGCGTGCTATATAAAAATATGAATATCAAATAAAATACTTATGCCTTTTATTTGGTTACTATGTCTTTATCATTTTAATTTGCAAGGCCTCAGTTACTTAACATAACAGGGTAGAGAAGAGGTTTTTTTGTTTTTGTTTTTTTCCTCCTTTACAGTCCCATGCATCCAGAGATGGGTCATTAGCCTAAGAAGATTTGTGAGCAATTACACCCCATGCTATATGAGTGTGGTGGTTTGAGACTGTTGTGTTGAATGTCTTGTCCCTACCAGTCAGTTCTCTACCTAGCATTCAACATAATCTTCTAAATATATAAATCAGATCATAACACATACTTTGCTAAATGACTTCAGTGTCTTTCCTGATCCTGGCCTCTGCCCTGTCTTATGACCTCTACATTCTCACCCATACTGCTCAGCAATACAGTCATCCTTTCACTTCCTTGAACTCGGCAATCTGTTCATAGTACCAGGAATTTTATACATGATGTTCCCTGTACCTGGAAGAAATCTTTTACTTTTCTCTTGGTTAATTCTTATTCATCCTTTAGGCCTCAGCTTAAATATTTTATCTCTGAGAAGACATCCCTGACTAAACCACTCCCTCAGCCTCCCTATCTTCAATAAATGTCATCCACAGTTCATAGCACTTACCAGAGGTGCTAATTATGTATTTATTTATGTCTATTTGCTAAATATCTGCCTCTCCTGATACACTGCTAACCTTATCAGAGAGGAGACCATATCCATTTTGTGTGGGCTGCAGAAAGAATATTATTTGTTTATAGGCATTCTTCCTCAAAATTCTACCATCCCAAAGAGTCTGAACCTCCTTGAAGGGTGTTTGTGTGTGTGTGTGCATGTGCTCACACATGCATGTGTGTGAGAGAGAATTTGTTATAATTACTATAAACATACAGAAAGTTTTATGGAAAATTTAAATACTAATGTACTTACTACATAACATTCTCAATTTCTAGCCATCTCTCTTAACATTTTTTAACTTATAAAATCAGATACAGTTGAAGACTTATCTCTACTCAAATATAGGCATCATATTGAATTTGGTGTTTATTATCCTCATCCAAGTTTTTATATTATTATTACAGGTGAGTCTGTCTTAAATGATATGCAGTATTATTTATTTCTAAACTTCAAAGGATTTACCATAGTGTCTATAACATACTACAGTATTCTTTTCATTCTTTTTTTGTTTTTCTGCATATTTATGTTTTAAATGTTGGGCTATGTTGCTATCAGTAGTTCTAGTTCATTTTCACCAATGAGTGTATGAAATTTGATAAGTACACTGTCTGTATTTATTGGCCTGCTGATGGACATTTAGGTCATTCCCAAAGTTTCTCTATCAAGGTTGTGATGAACTTGTTTGTCATGTCTCCTGGTGAACAACTGCAAATTTTCTCAGGAAATTCACCTCAAAGTAAAAGTGCAGAGTCAAAGAACATGGTCATTTTTAAATGTGGTAGATAATTTTAAAATGTTCTCCAAAATGCACCAATATATTCTCTGCCAGCATGATATGAGTCTCAGTAGTCGTGCCAATAACTGACATTGTCAAAAAGTGTAAACTATGCCTATCTGATGTTTGTGGAATGATATTTTATTGACAAATTCTTTTTGTATCTTCAAAATATGGTAGGCATTAGACAAACAGTTATGTTTCATTGTATCATTGCTGAATATTTCATTTAATACTGGAATTCAGCTTTTATGCATATTATGGAGAAGATATCCCTATAAAAGAGTATCACCAATAATGAGACTTCCAAAATAGAATTTGATTATAAGATTTAAGAAATCCTTCCCCTCTTCTGTTATCTCCAATAAATGGGAAAGGGAAATGAGGCCTTTTCTAACTTACAATTTTACTAAATAAATTCTTTTTAATAGAAAGTTTCTTGGGGTTTCTCTTATTCTTTCTCTCTCCTTTCAATTCTTTCTCTTCCTGAGGAGGCAGCAGTGTGGCCTGAGGAGGTGGCAGGTGGGATATGGGGGCTGAGGAGGTCAGTCATACCTAGGGAGCTAGTGATAGGGCCAGGGGCAAAGCAAGCAGCAGTGCTGGGAACTGAGGTGGGGGTTGTACTCAGGGGCCACAGGACTAAGGGCTGCAGAGGTATCCAGTGTGGTCTGGAGATACATACAGTGGAATTAATCACACTGCAGAGAAGGAATCTATACAAATGGAAAAAAGAGAAAATAGGAAAGAACCCTGAGGTGGTAGGTTGGAATTGCTGATATATATTTTATCCAGCAGAATCAGGCTAGCCAGAGCATGTTCTCATGACAATTAGAAGCAAGAGGAGAAAGGGAAAGCAAAATGCATTTTCAAGCCTCTGCTTGCATCAGCTTTGCTAAGAAACCAGTCTAATGTCTAAGCCCAGAGTCAGAGTGGGAGAGGACTACAAATTTACAGGGCTCAAAGGATGCAGGAAGTCCCATTAATTGGGCCATCAATCCAATTAATATACCACATACTCCTTTGGGAGAATTGCACAAAAATCACAAAGACAAGCCCTATCCCTCCTTATGTGGGCTATCGGAGGAGTGGACACCTGAGCAAAGGTTTCTAAAGTATTTATATTCTCTCTACTTATTTTTGGCCATCTTATTATGTTTAGTTTATCTAGTCATTGAGTAGTATGAGCTTAACTTGTAATTATGAGTTGAACTTCTATTTTTTTTTGATTTATTGACTTTAGACAATTTGTATTTATTTCCTGATATTAAAATGGAGAATTAGGGGCGCCTGGGTGGCACAGCGGTTAAGCGTCTGCCTTCGGCTCAGGGTGTGATCCCAGCATTATGGGATCGAGCCCCACGTCAGGCTCTTCTGCTGTGAGCCTGCTTCTTCCTCTCCCACTCCCCCTGCTTGTGTTCCCTCTCTCACTGGCTGTCTCCATCTCTGTCGAATAAATAAACAAAATCTTTAAAAAAAATAAAAATAAAATAAAATGGAAAATTAGAGCATTTACCCTTCTTTCCATCATTCTTATCTTCAGGGTCACTTTTTGGTCATTCATGTTAACCATTTTTGGTTAAGATCCTTAATATTTATCTGTTTTATACCCATATACCTTTCAGAGTTCATCGGTTGATTTCTAAAAATTGGAATTGCCACATAATTCACAATATTATAGTTGTATACATATTATTCACTGTAAAATTAAGAAGTGTGTTTAATTCAGAGAAGGAATTGCTACCCCAGTCGCATTTCAACTCTGTGGTAGAGGAATTCTTTCAGCATCTTATTTTTTTTTTTTAAAGATTTTATTTATTTATTTGACAGAGATAGAGACAGCCATCGAGAGAGGGAACACAAGCAGGGGGAGTGGAAGAGGAAGAAGCAGGCTCATAGCGGAGGAGCCTGATGTGGGGCTCGATCCCATAACGCCGGGATCACGCCCTGAGTCGAAGGCAGACGCTTAACCGCTGTGCCACCCAGGCGCCCCCAGCATCTTATTTTAATGGATTCTTTATTCAGTGCTTCTAAGCTTTCTTTCTTTCTTCCAGGTCATACTTGAGTGTATATCCTAGGTCATCCTCTTTGTATTCTTTTTGTTGTTGTTGCTGGAGTAACTTCTTGAGTAATTTCTTTTATTCATAAAGACTGTGTGGATTGTAAACTAAGTTCTTGCTTGTCACCAAGTGCCCTCATTTTTCTCTTTCACTTGCTTGCTATTTTTCTAGGCATAAAGCGTTGGCTTAGATTCTTTTCTCCTTGAGAAGGTCAAGGATAGCACAGTGTTGTTGTGTGCCCTCTTAGGTGTTGAACATATAAAATTATCCCTGAAATTATGCAGTTTCACCTGGATGTAGGTGCTTTTATTTGTTCTGCATATATTTGATTGGTCCTTCCATCTAAAAGATTTTGTGCCTCTCTCCAAGAAGAGGAAATTATCTTTTCTTGTTTCTTTGCACTGGCTCCTACATTGTCACTGTTTCTACCTGATTGATACTTTACTATGTCATCATTGACTATCAAACTTTTGGCCACTATCTAAAATAAGAACTATATTTACATGCTATTCAATATGCACATTACATTACTATATATGATACATTGTGATCTCATTTCATTTTCAAAAAATGTTACTTGTAGAGCACTAATTTGATATCATGACCCATTAAGGGGTTAAACCTACAGTTTGAAAAACAGTATGTTTGATCAGTGGTGCTCTTTGGAACTACCTGCATATCTTTTATTTATTTTTTTAAGATTTTATTTATTTTAGAGAGAGAGAGAGATTGAGAGAACGAGTAGGGCGAGGGGCAGAGGGAGAAGGAGACTCCCTGTGGAGCAGGGAGCCCAATGTGAGACTCGATCCTGGAATGCTGGGATCATGACCTAAGCCGAGGGCAGACGCTTAACCAACTGAGCCATCCCGGCGCCCTGTTCATATCCTTTAAATGTACTTCCACATTTTTCCATTCATTTCTTTTGCTATATATATTATCATTTGTCAATAAATAGATCTTAAGTTAGGTCCAATTTATTAATTTGCCAATCTATTGATTTTTTTTGTTTTCTTTCATCAGTGTTTTTAATTTCTAAGAACAGATTCTTACTTTCTGAGTACTGTTTTCATAGCACCATATTCTTTTATGGTTACAGTTGCTTCTTTTTTTATTTTAAATTGATATTTAGTTTACATAATATAAAATCCACCATTTTGAAATTGTACAATTCGATGGGTTGCTTTTCTCTATATATACTATGTTGCACAAGCATCACCGATATCTAATTCTAGGACCTCTCCATTACCCAAAAAAGGAAAGCCTATGCTATTTAGCAGTCAGTCCCAGGAACATCCCCACTTTCCTAGTTCCTGAAAACCAATAATCTACCTTCTACGTGGATTTACTTAATCTAGCCATTTCACACGAATGAAATTGTATAATACACCTTTTGTGTCTGGTTTCTTCCATCTAAATAATGTTTTCAAGGTTCATCCATGCTGTGGCATGTGATAATACTTCAGTCCTTTTTATGGCTGAATATTCCATTACCTGGATATACCACATTTTGTTTATCCATTCCTCAGTTGGTGGACATTCGAGTTCTTTCCAATTTAGGGCTATTATAAATAAAGCTAGTGTGAACATTTCTATACAGATTTTTGTGTGAATGTATATTTTCAGTTCTCTTGGGCATAAATTTAGGAGTGGGATTGCTGGGTCATATGGTACTTTAAACTTGTGGACAAGCTGCCAAACTATTTTCCATGGTGTCTGAATCATTTTACATTCCCATCAGCAGTATAGGAAGATTCCAATTTCTCTACACCCTCCTCACCACTTGTTGTTTGCTGTTTTTGTTTGCTTATTTGTTTTAATTCTGACCATCTTAGTGGGTGTGAAGTAGCATTTCATTGTGTTTTTGATTTGCATTTTCCTAATGACTCACGATATTGAGTTTCTTTTTATGTGCTTAATAGCCGTTTGTATATCTTCCTTGGAGAAATGTCTATTTCAATCTTTTGCCCCCTTTTCAATTGGGTTGTCTTTTTGTTATTGGGTTGTAAGAGTTCTTTATATATTCTGGATACTAGATGTTTATCTAATATATGCTTTAACATTCTGTGGGTTGTCTTTTCACTTTGTTTATGGTGTCCTTAGATGCACAAAATTTTAAAATTTTGATTAAGAGCAATTTATCTATTTTGTCTTCTGTTGCTTGTGCCTTTAGTGTTATATGTAAGAAATTGGTCTAATCCAAGGTTGTGTAGATTTACACTTGTTTTCTTTGAAGAGTTTTATAGTTTTATAGTGCTCAAATTCATTCTTTTGCATGTGGACATCTCGTTTTTCTAGCTTCCATTTATTGAAAGGACTATTTCCCCCAGTCAGTTGTTTTGGTACCCTCATTGAAAATCAATTGATCATGTATGCATGGGTTTATTTCTGGACTCTCAGTTTTATTCTAGTGGTCTATATGTCTATCATGTGCCAGTACTATACTCTCTTGATTACTATACCTTTGAAGTAATTTCTGAAATTGGGAAGTCCTCCGATTTTTTTCTTTTCTTTCAGGATTATTTTCATAATCCCTTGAATTTCCGTGAGGATTTTAGGATTAGCTTATCCATTCACTGTTGCTTCTTGAATTTCTCTGAAGCATGAGACTAGTTTAAAATATTTTAATACATAATTTTTCATCCCTAAATTATCTGTCTTTGCTGTTTACTTATCCTGATTATGCTCATCAATGCTATTTTTTTTCTCAGTTGAACTTCTTTTCATAGTAAGTACCCATGTATATCTGTTGAAGTAGTGAATGAATAAATGACTGACTTGATAAGAATGGATTTGTAGATTGTTTTTTTTTTCTTATGAGCTAGATCACAAGTTACCCCATTTAGACACATTCCTTACTGGAATGTCAGTAGTGACTCTGATGAATGCACAGTCTACACAACTCATGATTTATGTGCTCAATTGCAGGCATATATATTATGAGTGTTCTTAAGTCATTTCATTCTGTTTATTTTTTAGATAGAGATAAGGTCTATTATGTACCTGTTTCTCTTTATCTTTATCTCTTTATCTCTCTCTTTCAACTTCTCCCCTCCTCTACTTTTCATTGCCACAGTGTTGCTCAGTAATTTAGACTCATTAATGCTGGTATTGACTTTGCCTAGATAGAACGAGCCGTCAGTAGGCACCCAACAGCTTTACTACGTTTTTACAGGTTTCACCTGGATTTCCACAATTACATGATAATCTTTCCCTTGTCATGTGCCTTACGTAATATAAAGCCCTCTTGATACAAGAACTTATGACTAATAAAATAAGTTTTATATGAACTCTTTTTGCAAGAAAGAGATTACTAGGTACTATATAATCTAAGTATGAGTTAATAAATATAAAAAGCATTTGTCATTTCTTGTGTGCTCATTTTGGAACAACCTTCATATATTGGTGGAATCTTATGAGAAGTAGGCCTTCCATTATGGAATCCACAGGTGGAAGGCTGCGAAGATGTAGAACTCACCCTAAATTTGGCCAATTGGATGTTGCTCCCAACACTTCCACATCTTGAGGAGGTGAAACCAAGTTAAGATACGCCAAGAGATTATGTGTGGAGATTGCTATGGAGTCATAAGCCTTATATCCCAGGAGTGACTATTCATGGGCAGTGGTATCCAGGGGTGGTGTTGCTATGGTAGGATCTTGCCTGCTTCTTACCTCCCCTTATTACCTATACTTTTTCTGAATTTGGCTCTTTAGCATTCCTGATGATTTGTGAGCTATCCAATATCCTTAAAATAAATTATCTTCTAATAAAATTAATATAGCTTGGTTTCTGTGGTTTGCCACAGCTGCTGATATAAAAAAAATCAATAAAAATAATTCTCTAAAAGTTAATGACATTAGAAACTCTTAAATCACTATGAACTGTTTAATTCATGTATTTATTTAATTCATATATTTATTTTTAATAAGCAAGACTTTTTCCCATTCATGTAGTTCTCCAACCAATGCTCAAGATCCACCTGATTGTGTGATTTGGAGCTTTTGACTCCTATGTCCTTTTCACTAAGCATCTATCCATACCAACTTCTTACACATTCCTTAGCTCGCTCCCTCCTTACAAACCATTATAATACAGACCTGACATAGTGATTTGCTTTCTCCTATCTTCTACTTTTTGTAAAATAGCATTGCAGAACATTTTATTCTTTTTCTACCACCCATTTTATCTCCTTTTTCTGTACCCATTTCCCCAATTGCTCTTTTCATAATTTTCTTCAATAGAACCAACTTAAAACTCATATCATTTAAGTATCCTAGAATGGTAATTTCCATTGTTGAAAATTCACTATAATAGTGTTCCCCAAAATTCTCATGCAGACCACTAGAATTTATTGGATGTAATGAATTAGTTTCTCGTCTAGTCCTCATTTGTCTCAAAGTGGTAGAACCATGTAACATCACTTATTTTACAGAGATTTTCTATGCATTACTTCTATCATAGAAGAATCCTAGGAGGGCTCTTTAGTTCCAAACAGGAGAGGAGGAAAGCTGTGCCCTTTATGTCCATAGGTGCTGTTGCTCCTTAATCCAGAAGAGGGGTCTCTGTTCCCAAACACAGCAGCCTGCTGGAACTGAATGGCATCTTCCTTCTTTAGGCAGGACATGAACTTGCTAGTTTGCCCAGTTTTTACCACTTCCTACTGTCTCCTGAAAAGCCAGGGGTCAGCTTGAATTTATCTTGTGGGGTCAGAGTTGGTCATTTCTGTGGTCTGCCTCTTCCTGGAAAGGCTTTGAGTTTGTGAACTCTGACCCTACACCATCAATACAAAAAAGCCTATTTATCATCATCCGTAACTCAGATTTACTTAGCAACTTCTCTTTTGTCTGGAAACACAAGGCTGATTATAGCTCTCCCACCCAGATCATAGGAGCAAAGAAGCTTGACTTCCCTTTGGTAGGAAAAGAAAAACGTTTCCGTGTTTGTTGTGGTGTTTTCTGCTGGCATGGTAAAAGACAGCATAAGGCAATTTCTCAATAGGTAGTCCAGCTACCTCAACTTTACATTAAGTCATCCTATTACCCACATAAGCCACATTTCACTTGAGGGGAGCTCATGCTTGTAGAGGGTTTACTGAACCACATCTACTTCCTGGCTGTTCCTTCCACTGGTCACTGGATAATTATAAACAGCAGCAAATATTCGGAGCACAGAAAATAGGATTTTCAGGAGATCTCAGATCTGCCAGCTGACGAGATGCCAGTGGGTACCGTGTAACTGTGGAGCCCTGTGGGAGAGAAACCAGCTGCAGCCACTGCCCCTTTGAGGGTGATCAGAGGCAGCTGCTGCCTAGTTTGTTTTACTTCAGATAGGGAAAGTGTAGTGATTAGGCACTGTGGGGTCTCTCAGGATTCCCTTATCGCACCAACCTAGGCAGCCCATTTGGGCTTCCCAAGGAAACTTCTCTTCCTGAAGTATCTCCAGGCTCCTGCCAGTAACGAACGTGCTTGGGCCTTGCTGGTTGACACTGGAAAGGATGGCGTATCTGTTCCCCTGGGGCTCCTGCTCTATACGGCAAGGATCCAGAGGCTGAGGTAGTGTTTTTGTTGTGTGCCCAGAAGTAAATTCAGGACCTGGATAATAGAAAAGATACTTATGTTTGTTCCAAGGTGCACTTGTCAATTATAGAGACGAGAGCAACTCCAATTTTCTCCTTAGCCCTCAACTGTCCTTTTCTGGAAGCTAAGTACTGTGGTGAATTATTCATTATTCTAATACCTCAAACCTTCTTTCTGTTAAGACCTTTCTTTTTAAGGCCTGCTCACAGTTTCTGAAAAAAAATCACGATATCCGTACACGTGAATTTTGCTGGCTCAGTAAGCATAGGTGTCCCATATAATAGGAGACCGGACCCAAGGACCTGAGAAGTTACTTCGGTCAAACTAATGGAGTGAACAAAATCTGGGCAACGGTTCTCTTTGTACAGCATCACCTTGCTAAGAGAGTAGTGAAAGGTCATTAAAGATCATCTAATCAACTCTTTCCTCTTTATCTTACAATGAAGAAAGCAACAGTTCTGAAAAGTAAATTGATGTTGCTTAAGATCAAGCAGATGGAGGTCTCAACAACCCTTTCAGCATCATGGTACTAGAATGGGACCATAGAACAATAGGTGAATTAACCTAAAAAAACAACGACAATGAACAGGATTCATAGCACAGCTACATTCTGCTCCAAAGCCCTGAATTCACAGTATGTTTCTGCCCATGTGAATATGACCCTAAGCACGCTGGACACTTCTAATTTCATAGGCAAGAGTCAATTGGCCTCCAATTGTGTTGGCAATCCCTATGTTCTCTAAAAAGAATCAAACCTGGAAGCACTGAATTGTGGACAGCCTTGCCAAGAGACAAGCTTGGAATTTTGGAGACTCTCTCCTGTGTATGCTAATAACGAGAAATGGTAGTAGTTCAGGGGAACGAGGAAGTCTCCCTCCATTTCCCAGGAGGAGCGGCAGCTGGCAAACCAGCTGGCCTTACCCTCCCTAGATGCTCTTCGAAACAATAGGTGGGCTTGAGTTGCCAGGAGCACAACACAGCACAAGCATCCTGAGATCAAATCTGCAGTGTGAGGGCTGGAAGTCAATTGGCTGGCTGGAGTTTAGGAGACCCTATCTAGACATTTCACTTCCTTTCATAATTACTGCTTAAGGAGCTGCTGTATGGGGACTTAAAAAGGAACCTATCACTTCTGCCTTGGGAATATTTCATGAGAGATTTTTTATGTTCATGCAATCTTAAGTCTAATACTGTGGTCCGTGCTTCAATTCTCAGCACGCGCACGCGCACCCGCACAGATTTGAGCCCAACATTCAAATTTGCATTATGAACCTTGGAGCTGTTTGCTCTTTCTTTTCCCAAAATGGAGGCTACTATTTTCCTTTTGGGGAAAGAGTGGGTAGGAGAAATATATCTCTAACTTCCAAACTGCATCACTCAAATTCCTTTTACAAATAGCAGTTTTCTTACTGACATCAGTTAAAAGGCCTTTCAATTGAAATTGTCGAAGTGACAAGATAAACGGGTACATTCATCTTAAAGCTTGAGAAATACACAAGGGAATGAGGCTCTGTCAGAATTAGAAAGAAGCCATGAAAATCCTTAGATTAAGCTAAATATGCAAATGTAGTGAGTTTACTCAATTTTAATTTACTTACAAGAGAAACTAAACACTATAATGATCAGATTTAAATACTTATTGTTGGGGCGCCTGGGTGGCACAGCGGTTAAGCGTCTGCCTTCGGCTCAGGGCGTGATCCCGGCGTTCTGGGATCGAGCCCCACATCAGGCTCCTCTGCTATGAGCCTGCTTCTTCCTCTCCCACTCCCCCTACTTGTGTTCCCTCTCTCGCTGGCTGTCTCTATCTCTGTCGAATAAATAAATAAAATCTTTAAAAAAAAAAAATAAATACTTATTGTTTCCTTTCTTTTTTTTTTAAATTACCAGATTTTTTTCCTTCTTCCTGTCTTCCCTTACATATTTGGTCATTTACTAGCCAGTGTTTTCTTCCTTTATACATAATATCTTTTAAAGGAGCTTGCATTTGATATCTGTGAGAACTCAGTGGATTTTAGTTCTGGCAGTGGTGCTTATATTAAGATATTGATGAGAGAATAAGTAATAATCCAGAATAATAAAAGGGAATTTCAGAAACACTTAAAAACATTTTATCAATTGGGGGGAAAAACTTGCTTTTCCAAAACAAACTGTAAAATGATAGTTAAGATATATGGTTGGAAATATATAAGGTAATGAAAATATTTTTTTATTTGGAAGAATAATGAGGACTCCAAGCTATTTGAGGTTTCTGTTTCTCTGAAAACTTTCTGACTAGAGTTTCCAGATTTAGCAAATAAAAAACACAGGATTTCCAGTTAAATTTTATCTCAGATGAGCTATGAATTGCGCAGAACATACTTATACTAATAATTATTTGTTATCTGAAATTCAAATTTAACCTAGTGTCCTATATTTTACATGGCAACCTTATGTCCCAGGATACCCACAGACTCCTCTTTTTGGCTATTACAGATCTCCTGAAGCCATCGGTCCTCCTCTCTCCATTAATATGGTCTATTGTCATATTGAGATAGAAGAGACCCCTTAAAAAGAGTCCTCCTTAGTCTGTCAGAAAGGAGGACCAGGGCAGTAGTTAAGTACTTCCAGAGTTACAATTTTTTTATAGTATAGTTGACACACAATGTTACATTAGTTCCAGGTATGCAACATAGTGTGTTATGTTGTGCTCAGCATAAGTGTAGCTACCATCTGTTATCATACAGCACTATTACAATACCGTTGACTGTATTCCCTGTGCTGTGCCTTTTATCCCTGTGACTTATTCATTCCATAGCTGGAAGTCTGTATCTCCCACTCCCTTTCACCCACTCATCTCCCCACCTTCCTCCCCTCTGGAAACCAAGTATCCATCAATAGATGAATGGTTTAAAAAGTTATGGTATGTATATACAATGGAATATTACTCAGCCATAAGAAAGAATGAAATCTTGCCATTTGTGACAGCTTGGATGGACCCAGAAGGTATTATGCTGAGTGAGATAAGTCAGATAGAAAGACCAATACCATATGATTTCATTTTTATGTGGAATCTAAAAAACAAAACAGATGAATAAGCAAACAAAAACTAGAAACAGACCCATAAGTACAGAAAACAAACAGAATCACAATTTTTAAAATTGAACTTACTTTCTTAGATTTTTATCTCTTTTATTACAGGGCATATTAAAACCTATCCCCAGTACCTGATTCAATGATAAATATCAAATGAGGGAAAAGTCGTCTTTTCCTTACAAAATTAACCTTTGTCATCCTTAGCTCCATCTTATTTCAGAGCCCCACAGCTCCCATTTGGGCATTGCTTTAGAAGTTAGGGGTTAACCTCTCTTCATTTGAAAGTCCTTAACCCTTGTCACACTCAGACCAATGTGTTTTATTTATTTTTCTCTAAGAAGGAATCTAGGGTATTCATTCCATGAAAATGCTAGAAATACCACAGTACACATGATAGGAAAAGTATTCTCTCTGAACACCACACTAAATATGATGAAATTTGCTATCCAGATAAAGAGTTGGATAAAAACTATAGGGTAATCATAGAATAAGTAGACTTTCAACTCTTAGTGATCCCTAACTACTCCTGACCATAATTGGGTAAATTCAAAACTATAGTGTACAACTGTATTATCTCAAGCCTGCTGATTAATAGATTATTGTCAACCTGGAGGTAGATTTCTTGTGATCTGGCTCAGATCATTATGTTATGTCTGTCTTACTGACTTGGATTTAGATTGTATTTACCTAGAATTTAACTGTGAGATGCCAAAATACTGATTTTTTAAAAGGCCCAAAAAGAGTAGATTTATGATTTGTATATGTGCAAATATGACTTCAGCTATTTTCTGTTAGTTGTATCAGGTAGAAGTTGCTAATAAGTTGGATTATAGATAGCCGGGCATAAAATTAATTATTGGGAAGAGGTCTATGAGTTAATACATTCTATCAAAATTATTGATTCAATAAGATTTACCTTTTTGTGCAGTTTTTGAGCTGAGTCCACCATTAGCATTTCCAGGTGATATAGAGATTCCCGGGAGCTATATCATGGGGCAGCTAAAAAAAAATTATTGGTATCACTTTGTGCTCATATCCTTATGCAGTAAATACTATCTGTATATTTCTTGCATTCATAGTCTTTGGTATGTGTGTGTGGCCTAATAATCACTGTTATTGAATGTTTGCACCAAGTTACTACATTTCCAACAGATAAGCAAATTTCTTGTATTAGCAGGCATCTGAGACATAGAAGCAAATTTGTTATAGAGAAAAGGTCATTATGATGGTATCTATTAGACTAAGCTAGAATGCCTTCCTGCATTTAGCACACACTGGATGAAAGGATGCTGCTGAGATTAGGTTATTACTGGAGCAGAGGGAATAAGAAGAGTCTGAGCAGTAAAGAATAGGGATTATTTCATGAAAAGTGATTAAAGAAAAGTGTGAGTTGTGTGTCTGTGTGTGTGCATGCATACATGCTTGTGCATGTGTTCTTACTTAAAAGTAAGCAAGATGAAAAAAAAAGTTAAGCTCCAGTTGAATTTAAAAACAATTGAATACATCCCAATTCACAAAGAGAAAGTAAACAGAATCAATATGGTACAAAAAAATTTCCATTAAATCTGCAAACATAGAACAAGATGGATGAATAAAAACCAAATTTATCAATTGTAACAATAAATGAAAATAAGTTAACGCCACATTAAAAAAAAATGTTCTCAATTACAGTAAAAACAACTAAGTAAAACGATGTTCCTTAAAAGAGATGCACTTACAGCATCATGACACTCAAAAGACAAGAGCAGAAACTAATATTAGGCAAAATCAAAAAAGGAAAGAGAGATCTTAAAAGTTAAAGAAAAAGGAGAATTGTTCATTTCTTCAGTAACAGCCTAGTATATACTCAACAGCAAAAACTTTATGAAGGGATTCTCACTGGATGTCAAACCCCAAACAAAAGACAGTATAGTGCATAGAATGTCATTTTATTCTGATAAATGATACAATCCACAGTAAAGATATGAGTCATGAAGATTTATGTCCTAAATATCATTATATCAAAATGTGTAAATCCAAAACTATTAGATAAATAAAGAGAAGTTGGCAATAGCTTATTTCTGTAAGTCCTTTATAGACCAAAAAAAGGAAAATAAAAGATAATGATCTAGATAATATAATTAATGAAGGTAATTTTACAGATTAAAAATAAATATATAGATATCTAATTGAACATCTTAAACAGAAAATAGAAACTTTATAGCCTCTAATCTACTTTTAAAAATAATTTCTGTGTTAGACCACAATAAATACTCAAAAAGTTCAAAATGCAGAAAATAAGTGGCTCAAAATAAATGGGCCATAGTCTCTGCTTAAAAGAAGCAAATAAATAAACAAATAAAAAATAAACTGTAAATATAATTCAAGTCACTTGAAGTTAAACACACCCACAAAATGCTCCTATGAATAACTTAGGAGGTAAGAGGAAAGTTAGATTGTAATTAATAATTGCTAACACTTGTTATTCCAGGTCCTGGAGAAAGTATTTTAGATATATGACATATTATAACTTCACACCAGTTTATTTAAAATAGCAGCTCAGATTTATTCTTCTTCCAAACACTAATTCCTTCCCTGACATATGACTTATTTATGTGTTCATTTGTTTACTGTCCATTCTCCACTAGAATGTAAGGTCTGTGATGGCAGGGATGTTGTCTTGTTCCTTTGTCACCATACTCCAAAGATCTAGATCAGTTCCTTGACATGGCAGGTCCTTCATAGACATTTGTAAATTCTGTGAAGTGTAGATACTATTAGAAATTTTTTGATAAGAAAATGAAGGTATAGAAGGATTAAGGAACTTTCCAAATATCACCGTGCTATCGAGAGACCAGAGTTTGAAATCTTGGGCTTATTTAACTCTAGCTCTTAACCATGACACTACATATATTTTGGGAATATAATGACAGTTTTTTTTAAAAAACAGTAAATTAACCTAAAGTTTTAGCCAAAGTTGACTCGTAGGAGAGCCATAGCTTAATTATTACTAATTAAAAATGAAATGTGATACATGGCACATTAATGTCATGAAGTCGGAAGAACTATAGAAGCTATGGAACGTAGGAGGAATGAAGTTTTAAAGCAAAAATGAATGTCAGAAGTTTCTATGAATAAAAGTAATGGCAGATGTCAAACAGCAAACATATTTGAAATCTATAAGACAAAGAGAATGATGATATTAATTTATATAAAGTGCTTACAATTCAGTAATAATACACTGCCCTGAGGAAATGATATGCTAATTTTACTCTAAACACCAAATCCAGCACTACACATCTTTGTGGAAGAAAATTTAAAAAATTAAACAGTAAATTAACTTTAAGATTTAGCCAAAATCAAATCAAATCAAAGGTAAATTCATGGCCTAACTATTTTCATTACAAATTAAAAGGAAAAGGGAAATCAATAAGCCCTTTGGGTACTGGGAAGAAGACATGATTTCAAGGATTTAACAAAAGAAATCTAAGTAGATAATAGAGACACTAGCTCCTCCCCTAGTATTTCATGCAGTAATTGCAAATCCTTATCAAACTTATGTATAATCCAATTGTGCTGAAGATGCAAGGAAACAGGCACTTTCAAATATTTGCTTGTGAGAGCATATTTGGAATATCCTTCCAGATCAGTGTATTGTGAGCCTTAAATATATTCCTACTCTTACACAGTAATTCCGTTGCTAAGATTGTATTTTAAATAAGTAAACATAGATGTACTTCAAAATTTAAACATAGGGATGTTCACTTCATCATTATTTCAAGTAAGAGAGATTACAAAGAACTCTCCAGGAATAGAGAGTTAAATTATGGAAAATGAACTTCCCACTGGGCATTTAATTTCCAGTCGTCCATTCAGTCATTTGAACGTCTGCATCCAGTGCTTCCTATTGGCAGCCACTATGCTGGCTTTTGATAGTGTTAAAGAAAACATATCATCTCTAGCTCTCAGGTATCGTAGTCTCGTCCAGTAATCTAGATTTGAGCTTAGATGCTGGGCATACCCAGAGGCTCAACATCTCCTTTCTTTGTAAGGTGGCCAGGATGATGTTATTAAAATTCAAAATCTATCCTTGTCCACATTCTTTAACATAATGTGTGGGCCCTTGGTGCTATAGCTCCTACTTTCCTCTCCATCCCTGACTTTTGTGCATTGCCATCCTGGCATGCTGAACTCTCCCTTTCTTCAAAGGAGCCAAATCCGCTCTGTCCTTTGAACTTTCACATGTTAAGTTTGCCTGCAACACTTTTGTGTGGACTCCTCAGGATAGGTCCTCTTTGGTTGTCTATGAAACATCATTCCTGCCCAAAGTCTTCTCTGAAACCAGTGGCTACGGCCATCCTCTCATGTGTTTACATATCACCTCCTGCCACCACAGAGCATTCAGAACACTGAAACATAATGTATTATTGACTAGTTTATCTTTTCCTCTAGACTGTGAATGCCTTGAGGGCAACAACCATGTCTAGGTCCTTCAGAGTTAGGGATTCTGTTGCATCATAACCAACTGTGTGGGTCACAGCAGCCAGTCTAGTACTCCCTAGATTCTGACAGAACAAAATGAGTTTTAAAAAATGTTTTGAAGAGACTTTGTCAACACTGAAGAAAGCTTATGATAAGCAGCATGTGACACAACTTACTTAGATGTATCTCCAATTTTAAGTTATAGTAAATACATTAATGCAAATATAAATATTAGTCATAAATAAATACCTTTAATTTGAGCTCAACTATTTGCTCCTAAGCTTTCTGTCTCCATTTTTTTTGTTGTTGTTGTGGCCATTTTCTACTTTTGCCTGAGTAATCTTTCTTAAACTCAAATCAACTCATGTAAGTCCCCTGGATGAATTTTTCTCAGGATCCCCATTTCCTGTGTGCTTCCAGTAGCCAACTCTTCAACTTAATCTGTTCTCCTTGCACCATACCTGCAGGCTTAAGAAAATGATTCCCAAGCTCTTTTTCATAAGATGTTCTCTCTAACTAGAATGTTCTTCCTCTCTATGTTCTATGGCTAACATCTACTTTTTCAAGAATCAGCTTAGATTCCACATGTATAGCGAGCTTTTCTTGCTCTTCCTCTACTCTTCCAGTGCCCTCTACAAATGCCTCTAGTGTATACATAGTACATAGACAGTTTCCTCATTGCCTGTTATTTTTTGCCTTGCTTATTGGTCATAGAGCTCCCTGGAATGTGGGGTCTCTGCCTTTTAATACTTCATCACCAGTTGTTAACACAGTGCCTGGTATATATTAGCCATTCAGATATTTTTGAATGAATGAATGAATGGAAACTGGGCATGCTATAGGCCTGTTTATCTATACTACAGGAAAATATACAAGTAAAATATTATAAATGATTTCCAGATAGCATTTTATATAATTTAGCTTGATATAGAGTAAAACTAAAATGTGTTCCCATTAAAAAATTCAATCAATATAAAATAAGTACTAATAACTATATTAATCATATTTTCAAAGATTTTATCCTCCTAACAAACTTGGGAGATGATATCTATATATCTGTACCTACATCTATAAGAAGAGTCAAGAGAGCTAAATAACTTACATAAACCATGTGGTTTAGTAAAACAGCAAGAAATAAAACCCTAGCTTATCTGATTTTAAAGGCCAATGCACAACACAATTTACTAATTATTTCTGTTCTTCAAATAATAAAAAATACAACCTGACGAATATTTATTATGTGCCAGGAGCTTTTATATCTGTTTTACACATATTATTTTATTAAATGCTTATAATTACTCTATGAGTTAAGTATTATTACTTTGATTCTAGTTTTATAGATTACATTAAAAAGGTACAAAGAGGTTAAATAACTTGCCCCATCACAGGCAGCTGAAATGAAGGAGAACTGGCTTTGAATCCAAATAGTCTGACTTCAAAGGCCAAGATCTTAACAGTTAAGCTATACTATCTCAACAAGGAAGCTTATTGAGTTTCCAGATTTTCTTTAAAATGCCAGCATAGATTCAGTCAAGTATTCATAAGATGCATATTGATAAACGTTTCTGAGACCTAACTGTGAAGAAAGGACTGTTTTGATTAATTATAGGTAATCAAGATTAATGAAGTGATACAACTCCAAATGAAGTTTTAGTGATCATTAGAAGAGGAGCCAATATAATCCTATACAAAAAACATTAATAGAATTAGAACAATAATTAGAATGCCAAAAAGACTCATTGTGAAATGTTAAAATTGGCATCAGTGAAATGGAAAAGTTTCCTTAATTTTAAATATCATTACTTGCTGCAATGCTCACCTGATATAATGGTGGTCTGTCAAGAATTTTAAAAAAAGAAGAAAGAAAAACTCTTTGTCTAAAACAATTCAACTTTTATCTAATTTGATGTAAGAACTCAGTTTTGCAAGTTTTTAATACTTAAGTTATTCATAGTCTGTTAGGTTTCATGGGAGGTGATGGAAGTTGTGTGAGTGTGTGTGTGTGTGTGTGTGTTTTAAAATGCAATTGTCACTTTCTAAACTTCCATCTCAAAGACTGAGCAAGGATTACTTGCAAGAAAAAAAAATTAGGTGAGTATCAGAGCAATCATAGAATTGTTTGAACCTGTTATCTTTATTGTATTGCCAATGTTGTATCTATCACTATACAGAATGGGTGGGTAAAGCATGAAGAGTAACCTTTTACATTTTGGGGTATTTTAAACACTTGTTTGGGTTGTTTAAATGCCCGATTTAATACCCACTCATATCTTTGGCCCTTTCCAAGACAAAGTGATAGAGCTACCTCCCTCCTTTTTTGTAACACCTTAACTCTCACAATTAATGAAGGAAATTCTTTGGCGGACCAGGCACAATGCTGTACTAGACATATTCACAGACACAGGTCAAGCTAAGCATTTGCAAAGTTGGATGCAAATTTTAAATACAAAGCTTTGGTCATATAACATCATAAACTATTAACTCAGTAGGTATTAGTGGGCAGCCGTAACAGTGGCCATTTTTGTGCCTACCAGTTAATGTAAGACTAAAGATTGGTGGATAGGGTGCCTGGGTGGCTCAGTCGTTAAGTGTCTGCCTTTGGCACAGGGCATGATCCCAGAGTCCTGGGATCGAGCCCCACATTGGGCTCCTCCACTGGGAGCCTGCTTCTTCCTCTCCCACTCCCCCTGCTTGTGTTCCCTCTCTCGCTGGCTGTCTCTCTCTGTCAAATAAATAAATAAAGTCTTAAAAAATAATGATAAAAAAATAAAGATTGGCGGATAGACCAGGACTGTGTCAACATCTGCACTTGGGAATAGTTTATAATGTCTGGTTTAGAGAGCTTGTTTTTTTGAATACATAAAAATATCTGATTATTTTTTCAAAACCTCCCATCCACTACTACCATCGAGGGGAAGTCTCTAACCACTACCTTCCTTTTCTTCATACATCCTTCAGACACTTTTGAAGTCTCATGTCCCCTTAGCTACAGATACTGCCAAACTTCATCCAGCAGTCTGCTATACCTGACCCAGAGCATAGCCTAATCAAACATTTTTGGTGTTACGAAGCACCATCTTGAAACATGATTAGAGCCCAGATGTCTTGATGTTCAAAGTCCTATTCACTATATGCTTGGATGACCTTCTAGGTTCCATCTCCAGCAAGCTACAACTGCTGCTTCCCATCCTGGTATTATGTATGCCTCCTGGGTATGTTTGGACTTCTGCTCCATAGCTCAGTGTTTATGAGCTCAGCATTTGGGACTAGATAGGGATGGGTTCATAGCTTGGCTCAAACCAGTAAATAGCTATGTAATCTTGAGCAAGTTACCAAATCATTTTGTGTCTTGATTTATTTTATTATTAATATGTACTTATTTATTTTTAGTAAATAAGAGTTAATATTCATTCAATTCTTAATATGTGCCAGATATTCTTCAAAGTTCTTCATTCTATTGACTCATGCAATCCTTATGAGAACAATCTGAAGTAGTTAATTTTTTTATCCTCATTTTACTAAAATTTACACTGTGGTCAGGCTTTAAAAATTTACTACCTTTCATAGATGAGGATTATGATACTGTTTTTACAGAGTGACTGAATAGAAGAATTCATTTATATTTTTGTACAGAATGCCTAAAATAGTGCCTGGGATATAGTCCTCACTAAATTACATTATTATTATTAATGTGCCTCAATTTCTTAATTCACATTATAGTTTCTTTCATCTAGGGAAATCTTTCTGAGCATCAGTTTTCTCCCTGAGGCCCTTGTAACTTCCTTTCTCCCCGTGACCCTGCTTTAAAGTGATTAATGTCCCTGGCACGCAGGTTTTTCTACACATTTAATACCAAATATTACCACTTTCTGCGTATTAACCTACTGCCTTGTCTTGCCACAAATATCAGAGTCCCTTAGTAGCCAATTCCAGACTATCTAGAAGCTTGGACACTGGCCATCTGGTTAATCCCACTAAGATCAAACCTGAAAAGTTCAGTTCCCTGGCCCTAGTCTTTCTAGTTTCTTGTCAGCTTCTCTCCCTAGCGATTCACATTCAAGATCCCTCAATTCATCACAGCTGAGACAGCATAGTTAATCATTTTAGATGCTGGGGGGAAAAAAATGTAAGCAGGATGGAAGATATCACCCCAAAGAATGGCCCTCACTTTATCCATTTCAGCCACACCAACAGAAAGAACTTCGTGTTTCAGGGGGACGAATAGATACTATCTAGGACTGTCAAATCTAGATGCTTTTTCTTACAGTGATTTCGTATTATACATATCTGTCATAAGAACCTGATATGCAAGAGCTTTTTTACAATTGGCCTATTGTAGGAGCAGGGATTTAATCACGTTAATATCTTAAGAGGACTTCTTAAGGAGGTGAGTCACTTAATCTCTCTGAACCTCAGTTTCCTCATTTATGAAATGAGGATAATATGATGATCTAATATAATGAAGATAATTATGCAGTGATCAAGATCAGAATTATAGGCTTAAAAGCTGTGGGAAACAGAAAACAGAGTGGTAGCGCTCTTCTTTGTCATAGTGTTGTCCTTGCCTCATTTGAAACTAAAGAGACAGATGCAGAAAATGGTCCTACTCCCCATGAAGGGGCAAGAAGAATAAAATTGATTGGTAGAAAACAGGTGGCAGCATGGCCTGCCTAACTTCCCTCTGAATACCTCCTACAACACTGGAAACTTTCCTTTGACTCATCTTCTGCAACTTTAATGTAAGCCTTTGTGACTTGGGCCTTTACACCAGTATTACAATGGAGCCTTTTACTTTTTGAGGTCTTTGATTTTTTAAATCTCCATAAAGAGCTGCTTCAACCTTCTAGCTGTGTTTCCTGTATTCCTATATTTGATCCTATTTCTCTTCATCATTTCTGATGAAGGTTATTTCTTATTGTTGAGATAAGCATGATTAACCACTGCCCGAGTTTACTGAGCACCTGTATTGTGCTCAGTTCTGTGCTAGGTGTGGTAGCGTTAGAGAAAGAATATAAAGAGCTCATCGTTTGGTTGTGATATGATTGTGAGTAAAGTATTACTGCCTTCATTTTACAAATGAGCAATCTGAGGTTCAAAGAGGTAAATAACTTTTAAGCTAACGGTTAGTAAAGGGAAAAGCCAGGATTCAAATCCCAGGCTTTGTGACTCCAAAGCCCCTGTGATAAGGATGTGTGTTGCATCTACATGACTCAGGAAGAAACCAGGTTGACCAGAAGAAGGTAGCATTTGGAAGTAGGCAGAAATTGGGCAGCTCTGAAATACATTGCTTACTTTTAAGTCTGCATCTAATCTGGTAGAGGATTTTAGACTTGACATAGTAGGAAACTGAGAACCCCTGAATGTTTTAGATCTGGGACAGAGTTTATGAGAAGTGTTGATTAAACATGAGTACTGCAATGCGAAGTTGGAAGGGGGAAGACAAACTTAGAGTGGGGGACATTGTCCCTATAATCCAGCCACAGAAAGGGAAGAGGTTGTACCAGGTATTGATAATAGAAATGGAGAGAAAGACATAGATTCATGGCATTTGACTGAAAGGAAAAACATTTCATAATTTATGACTGATTATTGAGGGAACAGTGTGATGAAGGAAGGGACTTAGTCAGCCAAGGGAACAGCCAAGGGAAGAAAGTTCAAGAAAGAAATGTTGAACACAATTTTCTCTTAAATACTGAAAATCTGTCTTGCAGAAAGCAGTGTGCATTAGTTCTGAGATAGTCCCTACCCTCAGGGTGCTTACAACCCAGCAAGAGAAAAAGGCAGGCAAAACACTGAGGCATAAACAGGGTGCTGAGGAACTATGGAAGGGAAGAGGTAGAAGGAGCTGGATGAAAGAAAGCAGGGATGAACTGGGTAGCAAAAAATTGTACCAGGCCGCCAAAGAGTAGTTAGGGTTTCGATAGTATCAAAGGTAAGAGACAATGATCACTATTAGTTATGGCCAAAAGGGCGGGGTTTGGGGCATGGGAGTGGGGTTCACTGGTGAACTCAAAACCCTAGTGAGGACAGGCGACTAACTGCTTCAAGCTAGCAATGAACTTAAAGAGGTCATTCTGGCTTCTCAGAAGCCTGGTCATGGGAAGAGGGAATGAAATTAATATTAACCAGGGGCTTAAGGTCAAAACCTGTGGGAAGAAGTAACTGGATGAAGGTAAGAGCTGATCAGCTAGAGATGAAGGTGGGGTTAAGCAGGAAAGTGGTGTGGTAGATGACATAAGGGTTGAGTTTAAAGAGGAAGATGGAACATTTCATCCTTTGTTTTGGAATAAAGAATGTGAAATTGGACAGACGAGGAAATTAGAGCAACTCTCTGAATGCCTATGGCATGGTTTTGGTTTTTCCATATAGGTAGGAGGAAAGATAGTCATGTTTTTAGGGCCAGGGTATCTTTTGAGGTCTGGGGACTTGAGAAGAGCTGCTTGAAGTATTACTGGAGGTAACTAAGAATAAAAGTCTTACTGGGAAGTAGCAATTGAAGTCAACAAAGAAAGACTGGGTCTTCTGGATTTGGCATTTTCCCTCAGCAGCACTCAGAACGTAGAGAGGAACAGGCTCAGTAGATAGTGGGGGGTGGTTTAGGGTTAGGGTAGCACAGAATCCAGAAATAGTCAGAGACCATGGGAGTACTGGCTGAGGCAGTTGGCAATGGAGAGAAGGCCATGGTCATGAGGCTGGGGTGGATCTGGTCAGTAGGAGTGGCCTCCTGCATGGGATTGCTACAGTGGGCTATGTAAGTTCACTGAAGACAAGCAGCTGACTCATAGGGATGGGTGGGGAAGACCGGACAGGTGAAAAGGGTGTAAAAAAGAACTAGATCTATTTGTTGGGTGATTCAAAAACCCACTGCCCAGGCCCATAAGATCGAATCCTCTGACTTTTCTAGTGTTGACAGATGGGGAGAAGATTGTCAGGGTCACAGTACATAGTTGAGGGAGGAGGCGATCTTTCCTCTCTGTTCTTTTCTTCCTTTTTATTTGTATTATTTTTCTTGTCAGCCTTTAATTGCCACCTTTACTTCCTTTGAGAGTCAAGAAATCTGCTTTCCCGGTCGAGAGGTACAGTATATGGAGGAGACAAAGAGGCGATGAATACATTTGCTCCCGGTGAGTCAGTTCTTTCTCCCCCTTTGCTCCCCCCTCCTTTTAATTATTCACCACCATCCTTTTTCTTTATTCACTTATCCCCTCATCTCAATGTTCATGTCACATTGTTATTCTTAAATCATAGCCACTGGAGGGGAGAAAGGGTTGTTGAAAACCTAAAATATGGAGGTTACCCATTTCTAATGCACATATGTAAAGCAGAGCTCAGCCCCGATTCCTCTGGCCTCTTCAGAACCACTCCTGGAGGCTTCACCGGAGCTGAGCACAAGGACATGAAAGTTTTCCATTAGCCTCTCAGTCTTTCTTTCTCTCTCTTCTCTTCCCACGGATGAAAGACCTTTGAGCACAGACATTCATAAATTAAAGAGTGTTGTTAATTATTCTTAGACACGAGAAGCAGTGTTTTCAAATGGAACATATATTAGACTTCAAAAAAGCAGTTCTATTCCTAGCTCTTTAACACTAACTCACCAGTGATTTCTAAAGAAGAAATACAAGGTTTTAGAAAATGATAAATATAAATATATAGATGGGTTTTTTCATGGTATAAACCAAATGTTCTATTCTAGCAAACTGCTTGCTTTAGTCACATAACTGCCCCCCCCCCCGGAAGAGTACAAAAATGCAGCACTTAAGTAGTCTGGGGTAAATCAGGTGGAGTAGAAGATGAGGTCATTTCTTCCTTAAGCACTAGCATTCTGTCTCCTTCCATGCCCCCTACCCACGTTTTATCTTCTTGGTGCTTCCATTCCTTCATCTAGTTCTTTATTCAATACATCCTTATCAAGCACTGCACTAGGCTTTAATGACACAAGATAGATGAGACATAGTCTCTGCTCTCAAGAGCTCATAGATGACAAAACAACCACTCATTCAATTAACGTTTTTTTTAGGAAAGAGCCACTGTGAAAGATCCAGAAAAGTGACCCCAGTGTAGCAAATGCAGTGGGTAACTCCATGAAGCAGGCCTGCTCCCTTGCCTGAAGTCCCCAGAGGGTAGCTTTCATTACTTCAGTCTAATATTGTGATCTATGCTCTGTTGTTCTCTGTAGTCTCAAGGGCTGATATCAACTGATGAGCCCACCACAAACAGGTCTGTCTCCAAAGAGTAAGCTCACATAGCTTGGCCTCACAGAGATGGACTGTAATGGGGAAGCCCAACAGGAAGTACAATTGTCAGGGAAACAAACATTCCTGCTCTCTAGTAGAATATCCTCTCTAAAGAGGAGATACAAGGAACATTGAAGAGCAGTCAGAAGATTGAAGATTTTGTCTGTCTGTACTCTGATGAATTCGATGATGGTTTCATATTTTATATTCCAGAAAATGTTTTTATTTTTTTCCAAGTTTCTAGAGGACCTCTATAGTCTTCCTTTCTCATGCTGTTTACAGCAGTGCTTCTTGACATAAAGACAGCAGATTAAAATACAGCTCAGTGGGACCATCCCAGACTTACTAAATCAATATATCTGGGGATTGGATCCTGGAAGCAATTTTATAAATAATTTTCAGTAATTCTTATACATACCAAAGTGTGCAAACTGTTGTCCATAAGAAGAGATGATGGAAATACTTCTTTTTTTTTTCCCCAAGACTTGTTCTAGAGCCATCCAGGTACAACCAGAGATAGGTATAATATGAAGTGGAGAAATTAGAAAATTATCCAATCCATCTTGCATATTCTAGCAAGGTAGTCTCTTGATCCTGAAGGTGGTCTTTAGTGCTTTAACCCTCAAAAGACAGTGCATCTAGCTATCTTTTCACAGTGTCAGCAAGGCCAAAAATAAAGCAGAATTCATCAAGATACACTAATGCAACATAGAAAGGATGTCAAATACTACTTTTTAGAAAACAAACCTGAAGTCAGGATTGGGACATAGTAGTTAGATATCAGAATAATAGTAAAAGACACACTTTTGGGCAGGGCATGGCATACCATGCAAAATATGAAGAAATATCACATATTAAAACTGGCAGGGCCTGACTGAAGAGGCAAGGCAAAGTAATAAGGAACCATCATGCAGGTGGATTATTGTGGATATAATTCAGTTGTGTCAGAGCCTCTTTTGAAGTAAGGCCTGTGGGTTTGCTTTCCTCAACACCAAATGCACCACATTGCAAAACCAAAATTTAAAATATATGTCATCAGACTCACTCGCCTTTCTTGATCTCTACCTGAGATTTTCTCTCTTCTGTTCATAGATGTCATTTCTAGTCTTGCCTTGGCTCTCGTAATTACAAAGCCAGATGTGCCACTGTAACCCATTGCTGTAGACATCCACACCACTGATTCATAGGCAACCGAGACCCAAACCTCCAATTTTGCAGCATGTGACCAAGATACCGTCTCTAGTTTGTCGCTAGACATTCTAATGAGAGCGTAATTTCTATGCGGTTCTTGCCCATCTTGAACACTGAATCAGCAAAAGTAAACACATAAAGTGGACAGTTTTATCATCACAATTCTTATGAGTCACATTTCCTAAGGGAGGATGAGGAACAATTGAATCCTCTGTTCCTTTATCCTGCTATTTTTGAGTCTCAGTGGCATATGGCCTGTCTATCATACCTAAAAGTACTCAACCTCCAGAAAACCTTTTTTTCCAATTATAGGCTTGCAGGCATGCTAACTTTTCTGTGAAGAAGAGCACTGTTCAGACCAAAGGGGAGTGACTGCCTTCTGAGTGAAATTCAGAAAAATGGAGCAATGACAGTAATAACCCTTTGTAATGACGTATGTCAGTGTTCCCCCACTTAAGGCAGTCTGGCTGATATTAACAAAATATGAAGGCATGGAACAGGGCTTGGAAATGAGCTCAACTGTCTTGGCAGTGATTTACTGTTCTAAGAAAAAGATGATGGTAGAAATTCATTTGAAATGTTTTTGACATTGAGAACAAATGAGGAGCACAGGTAAATGTTCTTTATTGTCAAAGGGCCATAGCTCTTTCTCACAACTCATAGTTTAGAGTTACTAGACAACCAGGGGGAGAGAAAGATCATTGCTTCCCTTGTCTGATTTGTCCCTCGTCAAGGGAGAAGGACAATGATGTTGCTTCAGGAGACCTAGTGGTATAAGAGACTCGGAACTCTATGTGGGGGCTTGAAACAACTATGGGGACTGTTATTTGCAACCTGAGAATTCTTTATATACAGACATACAAAAATCAAGAAAAATCACATAAAACAAAACAAGAAACTACTAACTTTTATACTGTGAGGTGGAGAGAAGGGCACTCAGAAAAGTTTTTCTAGCAGAGAAGTTATTGTGAACCTTCAATGATTTTCTGTGATTAATCTGTCAATAAGGTATGAATCATCTTCCCTCTCCCCGCCCCTGTCTCAGGGTACCAGATTTCCATTTACGGTTAATTCATAATAAACTGAGATCTGTCTATAATGTGACTCATTGGATTCTCTTGCTAGAATATTTCATTTTATATGAGAAGCCATGCATGATATCATTTTTTTAAAACATAGCATTTTATTTTCTGATTATAATGTTTTGGAAAATAAAATTTCATAGGACATATGAAGAAGGAAACATAATATCATTACCCAGAGATTGCCACACTGATGTTTTGCTATACTTTGGTATATGAAGATACCGTATGTACCACACAAATTACACACATGTAAAGCAATGTTTATGCATATACATTTATAAATCTGTACATAAATAAAAATAAATATGTATGCATATGTGTTTATATATTCCTATATGTAAAATATTGGTTATTTTACAGTACACATAATTGCTCTTTAGTTTTGCTTAAATTTTTTGTATAAATCTCTGATATGATTTAGATACACTTTAAAAATAAGATTTTTTGACCACATAATAATATTCTATAGTTTGAACATGTCTTGATCTATTTTGCTGTAACCTCAGAATTTTTTTTTTAATCAAGTAACATGTATTTCACTCTTTTTATAGATCTTCTGTTTTGTAATTTTGCATTTCTCTTTTACTTTTGGTGAGTGTGGTAAGCAGAATAAGGCCCCCTCCCCAAAGATATCCATGTCATAATTCCTGGAATCTATGAATATTTTATAGTACCTGGCAAAAGGGAATTTGCAAATGTAATTAGTGTTTAGAACCTTAAAATAGGGAGATTATCTTGGATTATTCAGGTGGGTACAGTGTAATCACATGAGCCCTTAACAGCCAAGAACTTCCACTGGCTGGAAGCAAAAGAGAAATTTGGCAGGAGAAGTTAAGAGGTATTCCAATCATGAGAAGGATTTGACATGCTGTTGCTAGTTCTGAGTAGGGACCCTTGTTCAAGCACTGGGGAGAGGCCTGTAGGATCCACGGGTGGCCCTCTGCTCACAGCCAGCAAGGAAAGAGGGATATCAGTCTTAGAGCTGCAAGGACCTGGATTCTACCAATGAATGAGTCTGGGAGTAGATTCTTACCAGAGCCTCCTGATAAGAAACCAGCCAACCAACAAGTTGATTTGGGCTTTATGAAACCCAAAACAGAGAAACTAACTGAGCCGGCTCAGGCTTCTGACTTACAGAACAGAAATCATAAATTTATATCGTTTGAAGCTGCTAGGTTTGTGGTAATTTATTACAGGAGTAACAGAAAACTAATACAGTGGCCTATAATATATTCTCTTTTAATAATGATCAATTATTATTTTTTGAGCTTTTCAGATTGGATGATTATTATCTTTGAAAACAAATTCTTTGAAGTTTTAATATATGAAGCTAAATTTGATATGTGTAATGAATGGGATTAAAAAACCAAAGATTGCACCATAACCATTTCAGCCAGAGTTCTGCACCTCAAATTCCATCATGTGGTCCACTACAGATTGCTGACAAAGTGTTGTACCCTGTCACCTAATTTTGTGTGAAGATGCTTTTGATAGATCTTTCTGATGAACTGTATAATCCTGCAGTAGTGACATTATTGTGCTTAAAAATAAATATAACTTGAAGAAAATTAATCAGTTGACTTCTAAATTATATGTTAAAAGGGACTCTAGTTTTAATGACTTTTTTTATTCTATTCACATCCGTATTTCACTGGCACTTAGAAGGGTTCTAGCAGAATAAATTGTCACAAGAGAAGTATTTTTAAATCTTTCTTTCCTGGAAGCCATGTGGATTTTCCTGTGGAATGATTGAAAATATGTGAATTACTCTTTTATATGTTGGTTAACTAATGAAAGCATCTCATAAGGAAGAAAATTTACCTTTTGCAACATTATATAAATAGAATCAACTTATAGACCTCGTCAGGAAATAATTTACCATCCTGGGTCTTCTAAGAAATCTTAATTTGAGTGTAATTCATTCATGATCCCACTCTTAAATAGCAGCCCTAACACCCCTAGAAACCTGCAAAAAATAATTTTTAAAAAATTAGTTTTTCCTAAGAAAGACTTCTGTTCTAATAAATGTATTAAATTATAATTAGTGCTATACTACCGTCAGACAGTTCTCTCTGCAGACAATGCTTTGTTCTTGCCTGAGCAAAGTTAGAATAAAAAATCTTTCTCCTAACTAGACCTAAAATTCTGTCATTGAGAACTTTGCACTGGTTATATACAAAAGTAAGAGTTTCTAAGGGCTGAAGAAATGGACAAAAGGTAGAAACCCAAAGAGTGATGCTTCTGATGAGGTGCTGGACAGTAAGGAGACCAGCTTCAATGAGAGAAGTTTGTTTGAAAAAGGGCCATAAATAATTTAGGATTGGGGGCAGGATGTGACAAGCCAAAAAAAAAAAAAAAAAAAAAAAGCAAGACACAGAGAGCAAATGCTTATATCCTCTAAGTTTTGGTTGCTGCCACAAGATGAATGTTGTCTGTTTCAGTGTCAGTTATTTCTTTACAATGACAAAAGTTCTTCACCACCTCCGTCTGCTCCTACTGTGAGTGGCCACTAGGTGTGTGGGTTTTGTTTTGGCTTGTTTGTTGTCATTGTTGTTTTGATGACTGGCCACTAGGTGTTTGTCTAGCCACTTGCCTCTGCCCATTGTGGTTTTTTCTCTTGCCTTCTGATTGTAACCTACATGCTAAAAGATATTCCTGCCCAGCATGGCTGCCACCTGCCTGCCCTGTGATCCCCAGAGCCACCCAGGCTGTACCAAAACTTAATGGAATCTGGTGAGGTCAGAGGGTCCACTGACATTAAGTCACCTTGCTCACATCCCTGTATCCCTTGCTTCTCATATGTTATGAAAGATTCAAGTCTCTTTTGCAGGTAGCCCTTTGGTATTCTGTTTCTTATATTTGACCAAATATTTCACTCCTTACTCTTCTCAAAATTATTTTACATTTCTGAAATCAAGCAAAACAAACAAAAAGAAAAAAAAACTTACATTTCTGAACCTATTTCAGGATTGATCCACTCCACTGAAGTCTTAAATCTTTCCATCTTTTCCATCCTGGAGTTTGCACATGCCACCTTTTCTTCATTTTCCCTCATCCCATGTACGCTTTAAGGGAAGAAAGTGGAATGGGTGTCTTTTCTCACCAATTCAGTATAAAACTATTATACATTCAGCTTGATATTAAAAAAAATAAAATATGAATCACCAAATTCTACACCTGAAACTAACATTACACTCTATGTTAACTAACCGGAATTTAAATTAAAAACTTGAAACTACAAAAAAAAAAAGGAAAGAAATAATAAGTGGTAGTGAGGACTTAGAGAAAAGGGAATCTTGTGTCCTATTGGTGGAAATGTCAATTTGTACAACTACTGTGGAAAACCATATGAAGGCTTCTCAAAAAGTTAAAAATAAAAATGCCATATGATCTAATAATTCCACTATTGGGTATTTACCCAAAAAAATGAAAACACTAATTTGAAAAGATATACATACCCTATGCTCATTGCATCATTATTTACAATAGCCAAGATATGGAAGCAACCCATGTGTTCATCAGTAGATGGATAAATAAAGATGTGATACACACACACACACACTCACACACACACACATGCACAGAGTGGCATATTACTCAGCCATAAAAAAAGAATTTTATCTTGCCATTTCCAACAACTTGGATGGACCTAAAGGGTACCATGCGAAGTGAAATAAGTCAAAGAAAGATGCCATATGATTTCACTTATATGTGGAATCTAAAAAAAAAAAAACAAAAGAAAAAACCCAACAATAAAAACCAAATAAAGTATAAACTTACAGTTATAAAATCAATGAGTATTCCCTAGTCATACAGCATAGGGAATATAGTCAATAGTGCTATATTAACATTGTATGGTGACAGATGGTACTGCACAATGTATACAATTGTGGAATCACTATGTTGTACACCTAAAACTAATATAACATTGTATGTCAACCATATCTCAATAATAGAGAAAAATAAATTAAAAGGTCAAAAAAAATATGGTCAGTCCCATGCCTTTCTATGCTCTTCCTTTTTTCATCTTGTCATCCAGTAATTCCTCATTGCCCTACTTTATCAAAGCACTTCCTTCCTGGTTCCAAGTGTCTTTTTCTTCAAACCAAGTGCTAGTCTCATACTGAATAACTTCAAAGTGGTGGTGGAGGACCCATCCATCCAAGGCATCTCAGTTCTTCAGTGTTCTCATATCTCATGGGGTGTCCCTACATCTCTTTAACAGCAGATTATGTAGTCATTAGAAACTACCCCTAACCCATCTCCTTGCTTCCACGATGGCTGTCCTCCAATCTACTCTACAAACTAGAGTAAACCTTTAAAACGGAAAATAAAGTCATACCATTTTCTTGTTTAAAACCCTTAGAAAAAGCTTTGGATCTTAGATACAATGTTAAAAATGTTTGAAATCAGTTATCATTCCGGTCCCACAAGAAAAGAGCTACACAAACTGAAAATCAGTGAATTTTCTTTGCCCCAGAGTTTAGGTCACAAGGCAAACTGACATCCTGAAATCTGGAGAGACGGGTACATCCAGAGAGATGCAGACCTGAGCTTGCTTACCTGGAGTAAAGGCCAATGGACTCCATTTGATCAATTATACCATTATTAAACTGTAAATATGTTAAAGGCTACATTCAATATCCAGCAAGATTGAGGAAAACATAAATAACAGAATAAATAAAATATAGGCTATTAATTTCTATAATTGTCACTTCTTAAATTACACTTAGCTTTTTGTCTTTCCCATTATATTCTCTGTCTTTCCATCATGTTTTCAGGCACTGGAAAGCTCTAACATCTCAGTTGTCCCTTAGCTTCCTGGCAGGCCAGCTACCTTTCAAGCCCTTACTGCACTTGTTCTTGCTGTCAAAGTTATTAAGAATTATTGACGGCATGGTGTCTGCAGGTCTTTGTTCAGCTTCATTAGATAGACAGTCCCTTTCCTCGTCTTGGGGTGGGCCTGAAACAACATTTTCTCCAGATTTGTTCTTTTCTTTTGCAGATGAAAAAAGGTGATCCTGTGTCTCTTTCATTAATTTGCTTATTTTTTTTTTCTAAACTCATGACCTTCCACCAGGGGAAAAAAAAAAAAAAGAAAGAAAGAAAAAACCCTCATATTTGTAACTAAATTACTAATTCATTCAACTTCCTTTCTCCTTTATCAATGCTCAATTAAGTGAGAATATTTCCCCCTATTTCTTCCAGTTTTGCAACCTGCTTAGACCAACTTGATTTTCCTTTGACTATTATAAATACGTCTGGCCATGGAAAGATAATTACAGTGATTGCCTCACAATGGCTATTTTAGTAACTATGTCTGACATGTATTCCTGGCATGTAATGTCATGCAATAATTCACTGTGACAATACTTCTCAGGATTACTTGTACATTTTTTTTAAAAAAAATTAGTTTCTATATAGATCTGTGCAATGTTAAATACTTTTACTACAGTCCCCTCAGTAAAAATGTATACAACTTAAAGCTTTCTCATATACTTCACAATTATGCTTCTTTTAAGACTTGAAAAGGCAACTACTCACAGTGCTCATGGCATATTATATTGTCTCTTTGCTTATTTGGTTCGCCTATTTGTTTGAGGCTTCTGGCAAGCAGACACCTTGCCTTTCTGTGAGTCTTCAGCATTCAGTGCAACTCCTTACCTGCGTTTATAATATATATGTGTTGAAAGGATGAATGAATAAATAAATGATTTTATATAGGCATGGACAAAAGAATATATGAAAGAATTAGTATATTAAGGATAGTTCGAAGGCTAACAAGTAGGCTTAGTATGAAAGGAGACTTAGAAAACTTTTTGTCTTTAAGAAGAAATCAATCAACGAGCTTCTTGATTCAGTAATGCCTGGAAGACACTACAGTTGGCCCTTGAACAACTTGGGTTTAAACTACGTTGGTCTACTTATACATGGATTTTTTTAAACAAATATGGTGCAGTATCATAAATGTATTTTTTCTTATGATTTTCTTTTTTTAAAAGGTTTTATTTATTTATTCGACAGAGCTAGAGATAGCCAGCGAGAGAGGGAACACAAGCAGGGGGAGTGGGAGAGGAAGAAGCAGGCTCATAGCGGAGGAGCCTGATGTGGAGCTCGATCCCATAACGCCAGGATCACGCCCTGAGCTGAAGGCAAACGCTTAACTGCTGTGCCCCCCAGGCGCCCCTCTTTTGATTTTCTTAGTAACATTTTTCTTTAGCTTACTTTATTGTAAGAGTATGGTATATAATACATATACAATGTATGTCTTAACTGACTGTTATCTGTAAGGCTTCCAACCAGAAGTAGGCTATTAGTAGTTAAGTTTTGGGGGAGTCCAAAGTTACACACAGATTTTCAACTGTGTGGAGGTTCGGGCCCCTAACACCGCCCAGTGCTGTTCAGTAGTGCCCTTCCTTGGTTGCTTCCTGTGTCGCACTGTAAATTAACTTCTCAACAGCAGCCACTTGTTGTCTCCTTCAGCTTCCTGTCTAATTATGTGAGAGTTGGAAAAACATGAGAGAAAAAGAAGTTTCTTAAATAAAACACAGAACACATGGATAAAAAGTAGCAAAATGTATTTCTCTGGTTTCCCTTTTAAAAACAACAGGTATTGTGTGCCATCACACCTTCTTCAATGTCCAGAACTCTCAAACAATTTCATATGTATATTTAGTAAGGTCCAGAAGAAAGGGCTCAGGAGTAAGTGGATGCCACAAACTTAACACATACTAAGAAAACTTAATAGTATGAGGGCTACAGGTTGATTTCTGAAATGCAATATGCTCCTTACTTTATATTATGGAAGTAAGGAAAGAAGATCATTGTCAAAGCAGAATTTTGCAGCAGCCCTATGATAAGCTCTCTAATTAGAATATGCGGAGTACCCAAGAACAAAGATTTTTAAAATTGGCTTGCAGTGAGTGCAGGTGATGAAGCAGCTGGCAGAGTTAATAACATACCTTCTATAATTGCCAAAGACCTAGTTCCAAACAGAGTAGGTAATGCCACATTGGAAAGAGATGAAGAGAAAATTAGGTAGGGATGAGGGGACAGAATATGTGGGGGTACAAGGAAGTTGCAGGAGTGTGCAGAAACTGTTTGAATGGGTGTGTGGACAAGGAGTCATCTCAGATTGAGAATATGGAAAGAGGAATTTGAGGAAGGAGTGAAATGACAGGTAGGTAGGAAGACTGGCAGCACAAAGAATATTTGCAAAGGAATAACATTTAGAGCAGGAAACGAGTTCTGGTTGCTAAGGCCAAAGCTGATTTTGGCTCAGAATGGTCTGAATTGGAAGGAGCATGTTTGGAGAATTCTAAGGGTAATTCTCAATGTTTGTTTGCAAAATCAGTGGTAAATATAGGAATAAGTGTTAGACTGGGGAAGGAGAGGATAGGGAAATATTAGCTCATGTTAATAGTTGATTATCTTACCAGAAAGATAGAAAGATGGTAGCCTAGCATGTTTAAAATTATTGAGGGGAAACCAGGAATTAGCTTCAATTTATAGAAACTTACTATGTAAAAATTTTATCAGTACTTCTATCAGGAATAGCTATAGTGTTTATTTACCTTGAATCTAGGTTTAACATCCTATTGTAGTCCACTTAAATGTTTTTCTATGTTGATACTCTAGTAATTTTAGTTTTATAGCTGGAAAAGGTATATGATTTGTTGGGGAACATAACACAATATAAAAATAATCCTAATAGTACTTTAGATATAGGTGGATATAAAAGCCAAATAAAGCATTGTTAAAAAGCAGAACCCAAATACAAAGACCATGGAAAACAGACAGTTTAACACCAGCTGGCATCAGTAAAGTGTAATGGGAAAAATTTGTCTACCTCTGATATAGTTTTGATTATGGATGCATTTTATTGACTTAGCACACTTGAGAGAAAGATAAGCTACATTAGGGTTATCAATAAGAAAGGACTGTTCAGGCACCAAAGTGGCCTCGGATGCCAAACCACTCTCCATATTATAATGTCAAGATAAAAATGGAACCAGAAACACCTGCATACCATGGTCCCAGGATAAGACAGCCCCAAGCGATCATAGGAAGGAAAGTTGATAAGTATATATGTATATAATTTTTAGAGGGAAGAGGCTTGTGGAAGGGACAGTTTTGTTTAAATACCTAAATCCAGGTTTGAGGTCTTGCTAATGCTGCAGGGTGGATGGTCAAAGCGATGCATACCCATGTCACTGATACAGAGTTGCCTCTCCTGCTCTGTTACACAGTCAGCATTGCTTTGTAGAGGAAACTGTAGACCTTAAGCTTGTTTTCCTGCTCCCTTGGTGACTCAGTTTGTATTAAACATGGTGCAGGCAGTCCTATTGCTGAAGTGTTTTCTCTGCACTTACCATTTCTCAGAAAGTTTGGGCATGTCCAGAACGAGAAGCCAAATAGGGTATCATCTCTTTATGAAAGGAAAGCTTTGTAACAGAGGTAATTGTCTAAAGCTACAAGTAGTCTGTTGACTTGAGAACTGATAGCATGCAAGTATTAGGCAACAATTGGAATAGGAAATGGAAGATGAGAAAATCATTAAAAAAAAAACAACAAAAGCAAACAAGAGTTGGAGAAAATACTTCTGGTTAGGTAATGTGGCCTGTTCCTGGATTCCCTGTCATTGTGCCCTACATTTCTGCCAGAGAGCTTCATGTAAAAGGTACTTGTCCATGCTTCTCTGTCTCCTCTGGATCCCTTTAGCCCATCCAACAGCCCTGTCTGCCTACTTGGATATTGCGGAAGTCCATTGCCACCCATTCCATTTCTCAGTTATGATTGCCAGATAAGGTGACCCCCAGAGCCTGGAGTTGTATCTGCTTCAGTTGTGTCTGTCCCATCATAGGAGGCAAAGCCTCTGAGTCTGCCCCTTCCCCACCAGCTTCATAGCCATGACTGGTGTGTGGTCCATGATGGGCAAGTCTATACCTAATGGTTTGTTTAATTGTAAGATGTTAGAACATCAGCATACTGTTTCAATGATGATTTCTTTTTCTCAAACATTTGCTCATTTCTGGCGTTAATCCAAACTCATGTAGTGAGGGAACTAAGCAGCATCAAGATGGCAGACAGGATAATATCAGTTCTTCAGTTTTTTAATTTTGAATTTTTCTGGCCCATAGGCTGAGTTTGCTGCTAAATTAAGTAATTCTTCATATTTAGAATTGTTTTAAGTGAATTTCATTTAAGCAAGTTTTACATAGAAGAGCTTTGGATTTCTGTGACAAACGACAGATGGCAAAGCCAAATGCTGACAGCTATGGCAGCTATATATCTGAAACAGGAAACATTTTTCAAGAATCAGTATTGTCATTTCTTTTTCCAATTCCATTTCAGTGCTAAGAGCAAGCTAGGAATCAGTTGTAAAGAAATCCTTAAGGAAAAAAAAAATACATGTTACTCACCTGGATTCTCCTGGTGTTTTTTATTAAATGCTACTATCAATATGGGCACAAAGAAGAAAGCGTTCTCCACTGTTCCACTTCCATGTCTGTCACCGGCATCTGGAAGATGTGCACACCTTGTGGATGGCGGGGAGAGGGAGAGAATGATGGTGTATGCCCCTTGGCTAGGTTCTATCCTCACTTTAATATGCTGGGGGTCTCTGCCGTTGCACATCCTCAGTGGAGAGATGCTGGTATCACAGAAGGGAAAAGTGGATCACAGACAGGCTAGCAGATTGCCCTTGGTCCTTGGCACCCTGCTCAGTTTTAGAGAAATTACTTCAGGTCTTTTGATATTCAGTGCTGTCATCTCAGTTCCAGCAGGATATGTGTGCATGACCTTGAAGAGGTTGTTTATCTTTCTATGCTGTTGTCATCTGCAAGAGGAGATAAACATCTTCACTTTCTGGCTTTCAGAGGACTGTTATCAGACTCAAAGTAGGTGGCTTGAAGAAAGTTCTTAGTAATCTGTAATGAGTTACTGTGTTGCTGATACCTTATGTGGTATCCTCACTGTTGGGTCTAAGTCCCTCTGAAGGAGACTTAGGGTTGAAGAGGCATGGAATCCCCATCTATAGGTTAGTTCTTACTTTCTGGACCTGTCCTAAGAAGTTGGTGGGTTGGCCAGCAAAGGCTGAGACACAGCCTTTACTTCTCACATCCCATCTGTGTCACCTCTCAGCTGCTACCACTAAAGACTTTGTGACAAAACAAGCTGGAAAAGGATACTTGGCAATTAGTCTTTACCCGACTCCCCTCTCAAGCTTGCTTCCCAATGTCAAACAAGGTTTTCTTTGGTTTTACTCCCACCACCCCCGCACTTAGTTGAGAAAAAACCAATTAATTCCCCAGCAGAAGGAGCATTCTTGGAACTGAATTCCTGAAAACCATCAGGACCAGGTCTTTGAGAGTCTGCCAAGGCTTCATTAAGTAGATGCTCAACATCTTAGTGTTCTGACGCTGCCTATGTATTAGGAGAAATACCGGTCAGCCTTTGGCACTAAAGAACCTGCCCTCTGTTTCTCAGGACAAATGGTTCTGACGCTGCCTATGTATTTGGAGAAATACCGGTCAGCCTTTGGCACTAAAGACCTGCCCTCTGTTTCTCAGGACAAATGGATTAGTGTTTTGGGTTCAGTACTCCAATGCTGGTAGTAGTCATGAGGTCAGGATGTCTTCAACATGGAGTGCATCCTTTCATCTACATTATTAAAAACAACAAGTCATCTTCCCTATTTCCCTGTTCATTCCTCCCCACATACACACATCTAATTGGTCACACATGCTTTTGAGTGCTCCTCTTAAATGCCTTTTAAATCTGCCTTTTCTTCAGAAGAAAGTCAGACATTTTCTTGCCTTTTCTGTACTATTGCAATAATCTTCATGCAATTGACCTTCTGGCAGCAGTCTTGTTCCCTCTAGGCTGTCCTTTCTCCACTCTGCTACCAGAGTCATCTCCAAGTACGTAAACCATGACTTTTCTATTCCTTCGTCAACAGCTCTAGTTCTTCTCTAAACCCCACAGGATTTTGTCCAGATTCCTTAGCATGGACTACAAGGCCTTACTGTTCCATTCAATAGGTTTGCATTTCTCAAGTCTGACCCTAAGATCTTCTGCTTCAAAGGAAAGCAGGGCATTTTTAAAAATGAATATTAAACAAACAACAACAACAAAAGAGAAACAGACTCATAAATACAGAGAACAAACGAGTGGTGGCCAGAGGGGAGGGAGTTGGGGGCATAGATGACTAGGTGAGAGGATTAAGAGGTACCAACCTCTAGTTATAAAATGAATAAGTCATGGGGATGAAAAGTAAAGCATAGGTAATATAATCAATCATATTGTAATACCTCTTCATGGTGACAGATAGGAGCTACACTTAATGGTGCACATTTCATGATATATGTAATTGTCAAATCACTATGCTGTATACCTGAAATTAATATGATATTCTATGTCAACTGTACTTGAAGGAAAGGAAAGAAAGAAAAAAGAAAAGGGAAGTTACTCTCCAATAGGGGGGAAATGGATATTGCAGGGCTCTACCCTAGAAGTGCTAAATTAGGATCTGGGGAAGGGGTCTACCAAATCCACATTTTCAACAATAGTCCCACGTGACTTTTATGTATAGTAAAATAAGAACCACTGCTCTGGACCGTGTATAAAGAATCCTGCTGGAGACAAGAAAGCAACTGTGTCTATTCCCCATATTTTCCTGGTACTGTTATGAGCTCAGTGAATATTTAATAAAAAAAAAAAGATATAAAATGAGCCTAACTCAAAATCCACCAAGGGAGATGTTTGTTGACTAGCAACAGGATGAGGAAACCTTATGGTGTGCTGGAAATAGTCTGTATTGATCTGGGTTATGGCTTCAGTATTTATTTAAAATGTGAAAATTCACTTAAGATTAATGCATTTTTATGCACTTAACTGTATACACACACATCTGTATGTGTGTGTATATATATATGCATATATATATATATATGTTATACCTCAATATGAATGAAAAATTAGTCATTCAATGAATCAAGCCCAACATAAGTGCATATATATGTATATCTACATATATATATGTTATACCTCAATATAAGTCACTCTTCGGTCATTTTTAAAAATATATTTTATATTCCTAATCTTCACAAAAACATTTCTAAGTCCATCAAAAGGCTTCCTTTTTTTTTTTCCCATCTCAATGACACTGTCCCATTCAGGCCCTAATTATTTAGAATTCAGCTCTAATTATGCCATCTCAACCCAATTCCAAATGGCTCTGTATTGCATAGAAAGTGCTCCTTATATTTGACCTTCATTACCTGATCTTAACCTATTTACACTGTTTGTTTTACTCTCTTGGCCTTAATACCCAATACACCCTATACTTAAATCAATCTTCTTGGATATTATTCCATGTCCTTGTGTCTTTACTAATGCTCTTTCCACTGTCCAGAATGCCCTCATTCTGTTTTTACCTTTTGAAAGTCTATATATCTCAGCTCAAATTCAGCCTCATCCTTGAAGCTGCCTCTGATCCCCTGACTGGAAAGAATCATTCACTCCCAAATGTTCTCAATCTATGAGAGTTTGTTGATTCAAAATAAGTATGGGTCCTACAAGCCTCCAAGCCCAGAGAAGAAATATCAGGGTGGTGGCGAAAAGTACCATTAACTGTCATCTGGGAGCCACAGATCTATTATACTATGCGGGAAGGTAAGGGGTTGGATGATTAGTTTCCATTAGGCACTACAGAGCTGGCTCTGAATCCCCTGCAGCTACACTTCCGGCTGCATGGAAGAGAGACTGGCCCTTGCACATAGTCCAGATGGCTGCAGTTCCAACCTATGGACATGAGCTCAAAATCACTAGAGAATTTGAGAAGAGAAAAGAAGGCTCTTCCATTTTGAAATTTAGTTCCTTGGTACATAAATTCAACAAGAGCTACTTGTATGTATATGTGCAAGTGTAATTATTAATGCTCAATATTTGTAAAAAATTCAGTTCCAGGGACACCTGGGTGGCTCAGTCGGTTAAGCATCTGTCTTCAGCTCAGGTCATGATCCCAGGGTCCTGGGATGGAGCCCTGCATCTGGCTCCCTGCTCAGCGGGGAGCCTGCTTCTCCTTCTCCCTCTGCTCCCCTGCTCCTGCTCTCTCCTTCTCTCTATCTCAAATAAATAAATAAAATCTTAAAAAAAAAAGTTGTTTAAAAAAAATCCAGTTCCAAAAGCACTTTCATATACATCTCTTCTAACCCTGATAACACCTTCATGGAGGTAGTGTTACTTTATACCCATTTTTTAAATGAATAATATGTCATTTAGAGAGCTTAAGTAATCTGAGATTTTATAGGAACTGATACACTGGAGTCTCAATGCTGTATTTCTTATAAATATTGTGTTTCAAAGTGAAATGAAATGTTTTCTTAATATTGTAATTTTAAAATTTTAAAATTGAAGCTAGAAGGTATGTACATATACATGTACATGTCACATACATATACATGACATGTACATATATATTTATGGGTATTATAATATATATGACTCTCTCTGTAAACTAAACCTGTGCTGAGATTGGCATTTTGAGCAAACTGCCTAGGAAATAGAGCAAACTATCTAGGAAATAGGTTTATATGACTCATTATATGTGATTTTAAGCCATTGGAAATCTCAACTTCATGTAGACCTCTTAAAGTATATGTAAACACTGGGACTCCATTAATGACCCTAAAATTTCTTGATGCTTTACATATTCAAGGGGGAAAAAAAAACAATGAGGATGTCTTGATCAGACTATTCTTATCTCAGCACTGCTGATTTTTTCCTAAATGAGCTATAGGACCCTAATTTTGTGTTTTGGGGAAAGCTTAATAACAATAATAACAATATTAAAAACAGCTAATATTTATTTTGTATTTTGTGCCAGTCATTATGCTTTATCATCTAATTCTCATAACTACTGTGTGCCATTATTGTTGCCATTGTATAAGTAAGACAAAAGATACAGAGAATTTGAGTAATTTTCTTACCATCACACAGTGAAAAGGTTATAGGGATAGTATTTGTCTTAGTCTAGGTTCTTCCTCTAGGTAACCCAGATTTCAGAGTGATGATTGGGAGGATGAGGGACTGGGGAGAATAAACTTGGAAGGATGAAAATTCAGCTTGAGCACCTAATATCAAGACGGTCACTGCCATGGTGAAGTTGGATCCCATCAGGGCCTTCTAAGAGAGTAGAACTAGCCAAATAATTCTCAAATTGTCCACCAAAGGATTGACAGGGGCAAACATATACCCATGGGCTCCTATCACTTTCCATTGAGAATAACTCCAGGGACATTTAATCCCCATGCCCAGCATGTGCACACACACACACACACACACACACACACACACACACACACACATTTCTGGACTGCACAAGCTTTACGCTACTGAGTTCCACCTGGATTTCCACACTCTAACATTGGAGAAGGCCCAAGTCAAAGAGTAAAAGTGGAGGACAGGTCAAAGCCCACAAAGAGTTTATTTATCAAGTTAGAGTTGGAATCAGAGATAAGGTTGAGAGGATGTGAAGCCAGACACAGGACACATTTAAGTTCACGTCTTGCACTGTTAAGAACTGCTCATGCCTTCCATTAAAACCTAAATAGTGACTTACTGAAGGTACTAGCTAATTGCAATTTGCAAAAAACTTAATATTTACCTGAAACTAATATAATATTTCAATTATACCTCAATAAATTATTTTTCAAAGATAATATTCAGTGTTTAATGGAACAAATTACTTCCTACTGGTCTCAAGGCCATAACTGACATTTATCTTTTCTTCTTCCACCACTCTTTCTAGATTTCCCTGTCCTTCACTAGCGCTTTAGCAAGTGTAGGTTGTTTGCCTGGTAGGGTGACCCAGATCATCATACTTGAGGGGTCTGAGACCTATTGGGCCGTGTTGGCTGCAACTGTGCATTCACCATTCTTACCAATCCTGAAAGCAAAAAATGTCCCAATAAATATGTCCCAGGCATAGTCCTCCATGTGTCTATTCCAGCAGAGCAACCTTTGTTCCCTGTGATAACCAGAATCAATTTTTCATAACTAGAGTAGCTACATTCTTGGCTTCTGGCCCCTGATACCAGGTAGTACTCATAGCATTTCTTTAGTGCAGCACTTTTTGGGTTCCCTTGAAGATTTGTTTCTTCTCTGGAAATTAGGACCTTTAATCCATCAGACCCTCATGTTTTAGGAATGAAAAATGGTAAATTCCTTCTCTGCTTGACTTATGGTTTCACTCATTTATGGAACATAAGAAGTAGGAATATCGGTAGGAGAAGAAAGAGAAGAAGAAAGGGGGGGTAAACGGAAGGGGGAATGAACCATGACAGACTATGGACTCTGGAAAACAAACTGAGGGCTTCAGAGGGGAGGGGGGGTGGGGGAATGGGATAGGCTGGTGGTGGGTATTAAGGAGGGCACGTATTGCATGGTGCACTGGGTGTTATACACAAGTAATGAATCATGGAAATTTACATCAAAAACTAGGGATGTACTGTATGGTGACTAACATAATATAATAAAAAATATTATTAAAAAATGGTAAATTCCTCAAGGAGATCATTAAAAATGGTGGTGATAAGTGCCAATCTTCCACCCTTTGCTTTTAAGATCCAAGTATTTGTTCTAGATATTGGGGAATAAGTCACCATAATGGTTATTAGTTTACTTTCTTTGTTTCCCCTAAAGTACACAGTTATCAAAACCTGTAAGATATTGACTCTTAGATGGCACTTTAGCTGAGCCTTTAATAGGCCATTCTATTCTATTACTCTAACGACTTCCAAGTATGTTGGCAATACTAGTTTGTACCCACTCTAAGACCCCACTAATCACCTCTCCTCCATTAACCCCCTAACTGGCAATTTGGTCCTCTTGTTGTAATATTAGCTTAGACCTTGTTGCCAATAGCCCTCGAGGTGTTTGAATATATTACTTCCCCTAATTCACAGTTACTCTGGTAAATGACTGTAAGTACTTCTTGAGGAAGGATTAGGTAAATATTTATCATATATACCTTAGTGGCATTCCAGAGTCCTTCAAGGGGAGCGAATCTCCCCTTCAATCAATGGGTGCTGGTTTGGCTCTAGGGACTTGGTGAGGACTTTGTGGAGGATTGAGCTGCACATGTGCAGATGTAATGTGAGTGTACTTTATTGTTTGAGAATATTCAATCTTCCATAGAGGACAGGATGATGAAACCTATAAGTGTTTAATGTGGATAGTAAGTAAGCTAGGAGCTTATGATACACAGGTAAAGCTCCTAGAATGTGTCAAATATGAGTAAACAAGGAGCCTGTGAGGTATAGCCAAATTTAGGAGATGTGTTAAATATAGATTGTAAATAAGTTAGTAACCTATAAGACATTTCAAAGATAGATATAATAAATAGTAAAAATGATAGAACAAATATGAATACTACTTATAGATAGAAAGGGATAGAAAGAACAAGTCATTATTATGAATCCTTTGGATTAATAACACCATGTGTATTCTACACAAGAAATGCAATAAAACCCATGTTTGTTCAATAGGCTGATTGACAGCCTGCTCTGGCCAGGTATACTTGCCTCTGCATCTTTCTGATAGAGCAAGCATGAGTCATTGGCTCAGGATATCTCTGTGAATTGCTTGCTCTGACTTCATCTCTGGATCTTGTAACCACACCATCAGCAAGAAGGCTCATGTATCTGAGACAGAGACAGGACAAATGAACATTACGTAACCCAGGACTCAAGTAGTATGGTACTTCTGTCCACTTGTAACCTATTCTAAAAATGTTGTTACCCCACTTCTACCCCCCTCTTTCTTACAGTGTGTTCTAAAATAATTTAATAAACCTTTTAAATTTGTTCTGTGAGCCCTTCTGTTCTATCACCTTTGGGTGAGATAACTTGGAAGTGTATTTAGAGGCTACCTTGCATGCAGGTAATTTTTCACATTGTAGCAGGTCAAGACTATCGGAGTCTTACCAGAGAATAGCACCTATAGGACATAGAAAACAGAGATTGTATAGATCAAGATTAAGTATGCTGGGACACGTTGGAATTTCAGACCAGCCAGAGTGGGAAGTACTCATTAACACCTCCTTAACAACCCCAGCATCTAGTTGAGATATTGGAAAGAATGCTTTAGGAATAAAAATTACACTCTAGAGTTAAAAATACTGTAGACCCACATTAGCAAAGCCCAAGAACTCTTTAATGATATGAAGATAACACAGTTTTGAGAATGGGTAAAATATTTGATCAGATATTCAAAAATTAAGATATATAAATGGCCAATGAGCACATGAAAAAGGTTCAAACTTCCAGAGCACTTATTATTAGAGAAATGCAAATTAAAACCACATCATGAAGCTATCATGTCACACTTGTTAGAATAGTTAAAATTAAGAACTTAAAAAGTTAAAATTAATAAGACTGGTCATACCCATTTGGTAAGAATGAAGAGCAACTGGAACTCTCCTACATTCTTGGTGGGAATGTAAAAATGATACAACTACTTTGGAAAACAGAGTTTCTTATAAAAAAATAATCGTATACCTATCCCTTTATAATCCACTAATCCACTGTTAAGTATTTTAGCCAAGAAAAATGAAAATATACTTCTACATAAAGACTTGATAGGGATGTTAATAGGGACTTGTTTAAATTATCTCTGAATTAGAAACAACCCAAATGTCCACCAGCAAGTGGATGTATAAACCGATCGTGGTATATTTGAGAAGTGTGATAATAGCAATGGAAAGGTATAAGTTACTATTACATGTGATAACATGTTTGAAACTCAGAGATACTATGTTGAGTGTAAAAAGAGAAAAGCCGACACATGAGAGTATATACCATACAATTTCATTCATGTGAAGTTCTAGAATAGGGAAAACTCATCTATAGAGATAGACATCAGATCCACAATTGCCTGAGGTGGAAGGTGGGGATAACTTACTACAATGGGCACAAAGGAACTTTTTGTAGTGATGAAAACATTTTTTATAATGATTAGGGTGGACATAGGTGTGTGCATTTATCAACACTCCTGGAACTGTACACTTAAAATGTGTGCATTTATTGTATGTAAATTGTACCTCAATAAAGTTGATTAAAACTTCCATGGCAATTCCCATATCTTCAATTACTGTAGACTATCAGAATATTAGAGCTTTAAGGAACCATTCCAGAAGTGTATTAGAATTAGCTCTAGGTGTTCAGGCTAGAATATTAAATTCTGTGTCATGGGAGAGTATGTCTATGTGAATAATGCCTTTTCTTCTAGTCTTATATTCTGCCCTCAATCTAAGGGGAACATTCATAATTTGTTGTACACATGAGCCAAAATCTGTAATTCTTTTAGGGAGTTAGCTGTTGCCTTCCAGAGAAGAGACTCTTTTTCCTTGCTTGGGTTTTGAAGAGATCTGATTCTAGTTATCAGCTTGTGGAAATGAGTGGAGGCATGATGGGTGAGTTTTTTGCATGGTCCTTAGGCAAGGGGAGGATGCTGCCCTGCCCAAAGCGGGAAGGGATTTCCTTTTGCTGGCCTAGAGAATTAGGAAAATTGGGGAATTGTGTCTTCTTAAGCTTGTCCTACCAAATATTCCCATATCAGGTGTCAGGGTCACGTCTCTCCTCTATCAGGGCTCCTTTGCACAAGAGTCACATTGAATCTGCACATTAGTCTCCTCTTAAATTCCCCCTCTTAAATAAATATGGGATCTGATATTCAACACAGGCTGTCCTGTTGCAGCAGGAGAAGCAGTTTTCTTTCAATTCTTCTGTGGAGGCCTTTATGTCTTCCATAGCTCACTCTTGGTTGATGGTTGGCTTACCAGACCAATCATTCTTTTTTAATGTTTCCAATGTGGCCAACAGAACTCTGCCTTATAATTACCAATGCCACCTATTCTATTCAATAGCCCAGTTACGCAGACTTCACTCTCCACCTGTGTATCATTCCAACACACCATAGGTGACAATATTTCTATTGTGGTGTTACAGCGTGCCTCGTGCTATCATGGTCAGTCACCAGCAGTTGGTGAGTGATTCAGATTTATAATCTCATCCTGGAGGTCTACTAATCTCTAGGGCTACTTCTAATATTAATTTCCTTGGCCTGTATTCTACCCATCTACCTACCTCCCACCCAAAATAGTAGAGTGTAAAACAAAGACTTATGAGCTGGTTGTTTATTTGGGAGGTGATTTCAGGGAATGGAAGTAACTGCACAGAATTTAATAGGGAAGGACAAAAAAAATAATAAAAGAGATCATTATTGAGTTGGTTACCATCATGGAAACTTAAGAGTTCAGTCCTGCTGGGATCTTCTGAAGTCATATGAAATGCCTCACAAAATCATGAATCCAAGGATTGACAGTGAAGAATACTCATCCATGGCTCCCATCCCAGATTGATTGAACATTATGCCAGAGCTAATTCCCCCCACATTATGTAGCTGTACTTGAGTTGTGCTGAAAAAGTTCCTGTTGCAGGCCCACTTGTGCATTGGCATTGAAGTCATGGGGCAAGAAGGAAAGCATGTCATGGAGGTAAAATTCTGTAAGTGCAAAATGAGTCCAAGCCTACTTAAAAAAGTATGTTGCAGCTGTAGCTAGAATCAGTGGTAAGACCATAAAGATAGGCAACGGGACACAAGATAGCAGATCATAGACCTGTTTGACTTTACAGCCAAAGTCAAATTATTAGATTATCATATATAATATCTCCAATGAACCAAGACAAAAATATGACCCCCAAAACTCTAGTATCTCCAAATCTCTTCTTTAGTTTGGGTGAATTTAAAACCATAGTATTTGTAATATCACTAAATGTGTGATAGAGCTTTCCAAGGTTTTGCAGATAGAAATCCAGGATATTTTCCAAGAATCTTTCTTTAAGCTGCTGTGTAGAAAACTCAGTATAAAATAACTTTAAAAATAACTGATAATTAGCACACAGTAAGGGTCATACAAATATACTGACACAAAACCCATGCTTTCTAAGGCTTTTACAGGAACATAATTCTTTCAAAACCTTTCACAGCCAGAGTTAATTTATAAGCATTATTCTCTTAGGTTTTTGAGACATGGCCTATGGACCTGAAGAATAATGTGGCAGAACTAATGTTTGTGTTTTGGCAAGACTTTATTTATTTATTTTTTAGAAATGCTGAAAGTGAATCACCCCTTTCAAGCTCAGGGGAATGTAATTAATGAGTGCAGAGAAGATGGTGAAACCTCCCCGAGCATGGGAATCAAATAATTTTGATATGGGGAAACAAGCTTTTACATAGGTGGAAAAGGCCAGAACTACACTAAAACCAGGGTCTTCAGACTCTCGGTTCAGTTTTCTCCTGGCAGTCTGTCTGAAGGCTTTAGCATCAGAAGATGTCAATTTAAGTCCAACTCTGCCTCTTACTCACACATGAACTTAAGCATCCGCTTGTCTTATTTAGCTTCAAGATCTGTATTTGTAACATGGGGATCATCCCTTCCTATCTCATGAGGTTGCTGTAAGGGTTAAAGTATCTAACATTTATAAAACCCTGTGCAACTGTGTGCTTTTGTGGTTGTAGTGGTTACCAGATCAGCCTTAGATTAATGGTGGTTTTTATTTCTGAAAGTTTTTGCCTTCACATTCAATGTTTTCCCCTCCCTCCATAATTTTCCTGTCCAGCCGACTTCCACTTATCAGGGTTACACACTCCCCTTCTACAACAGCCATTATTACTTGCTCTCCTGTGCAGCTTTCTTTTATAAATGAAACTGATTACGAAGACACAAATACATGATTATGGTTTTCCAATGTTAATCTCCCTCCTCCAAGAAGTGTTTAGGCACAAAGGACTGAAGGTCAGAATTGAAAGGACCATATGAAGATCAGATAACCCCCCCCCCTTTTCCTTTATAAATGAGAAAATCTAAGCCCAGAGTTGATGAGACTTCTCTAGGGACACAAGACAAGTTAGGAGAAGAGCCATTTCTCAAATGAATTCTCCTGATTCACTCTCCAGTGGGATTGTACTTGAAATAAAGGGGCATTTTGGGAGGCCGGTCTGGGTGACTGTTTCCACAGTTGCCTGTCTGCAAAAAGCCAAGTCACTGGCACGTTGCATAAAAGGAAACCTTAAAATTCCCCAAACCCATAAGCATTTTCACTAAATCTTTGAGGCAGGATTTCTCAACCTCGGCATCATTGACGTTTTAGGCTAGGTAATTCTTTGTTGAGGGGGTTGTCCAGAGCGTGGTCGGGTATTTAGCAGCATCCCTGGCCTCCCCCCACCAGGTGGCAGTAGCTCCTCCTCATGTTTTGACAACCAAAAATGTCTCCAGACTTTGCTAGATTCCCTTGGGGATTCATGGATCCAGGTCAGTCTCCCAGTCAAGCTGTCTAGATTAGAGGAGGTGGCAGCCAGAGTTCAGGGAGATCTAGAACGGGTGGCAGAAGAAGGAGACGATGATTATCAGTTACGGCTTCAGGACGAACTATAGCAGTGGAGCTGTGACTTGTCCTGCTAATTCGTCTCTCAGTATTTCCAGAAATTGTCACCAACCAGAATCCTGAAGAAACTCTGACTGTATAAAGTGAACCTACTATGATAAACAAGTGACCCTCAATGGTGCCAGGGATGGACCATAGTGGATGAGTTGATGCCATACCCAGATCCCCTGTGTGTTTTAGATTCCACATATAAGTGAAATCCTATGGTATTTATCTTTCTCTGTCTGACTCCTTTCACTCAGCATAATACCCCATCTAGGTCCATCCATGTTGTTGCAAAGGGCATGCTCTTATTCTTTTTTATGGCTGAGTAATATTCCTATATATATATATATATATATAATCTCACATCTTTATCCATTCACCTATAAATGCACACTTGGGTTGCTTCCATATCTTGGCTATTGTAAATAATGCTACAATAAACATAAGGATGCATAATCTTTTTGAATTAGTGTTTTCATTTTCTTTGGGTAAATACACAGTGATGGAATTACTGGATCACCTAGTATTTCTGCTTTTAATTGAGGAACCTCCATTGCTATATTCCACAGTGGTTGCACCAATTTACATTCCCACCAACAGTGTATGAGGGTTCCTTTTTCTTTACATCCTCTCCAGTATTTGTTATTTCTTGTATTTTTTATTCTAGCCATTCTGATAGGCAATATCTCATTGTGGTTTTGATTTGCATTTCACCTATAATTATGGATGTTGAGAATCTTGAGGTTTGACATTAAAAAAAATTGATGGTAAGAATAGAAGTAGATTTTAGAAACTGGAAACATCCCAAATATCTGCTAACAATAGAATGGAAAAATAAATTGTGGTATATCATTTAATGATACAATATGTAGTAGTTAAATAAATTGTAGGCACAAGCATCAACATGGACAAATCATAAAAACAAGAAAAAATGCCATAAAACACTGTGTACATCATGAGTCTATCAATAAAATTCAGAACAATAAGCTGTATACCGTATATTGACATGATGAAACTAAAAGAAGGAAAGCAGGGCAATGCTGAGCAGAGGGAATGTGATACACTCATTTAGGGATATACAGAAAACATCTCAGGTACAGGCAGCAATTGTATTTCTTAAACTGGATAGTGAGTATATGGGTGTCCTGTTACTTTTATTCTAAACTATTTGTCCATTTAAACAGTTTTTAGAGTAGAGATATATTTCATAATACTCTATGAAAATTCAGGAATTACCTGAAATTCTGGAGAATATAACAGTTTAAAAAGAAAATGTGACTCATGAAGTTTTACCAGTAAGGGCTTTTTTTTTTTTGCAAAAGGAATATTATGTTCTTCATCTTTCCTCTAATGACAGTTATTTAGATGGAGACTGGCTAGGACAGACAGTAGGAGCAAGGAAGAAGGATTAAGGAGCCATTGTTCTTCCCCTTACACTCTTTGTGGCTGTATCCTCTGAGTGAATATCCTCTGGAAATGGCTATTTCTCTTACTCCTGTAGTTCACTCATTTCTTCTGTGCCCTACCAAATCCAGCATTGATTTGTTTAAGCCAGGTTTCCATACTTTGTATGTGACACTGAGGGAGAAATGGGACTTGATCCACATCAAAGCTGTCCTTGGGTTTTGCTTTAAAATGTCACTAAAGCTCCTTTTACTTTTTATTGATTAACTTTTTCCCTACTTAAATTATTTACCATAGAAAAGATTAGTTAATCTCAGCACTTCTCTAAATTCTGCATGAAGGAAATATTACAGAAAATTTCTTTTTCAATAATCCGTATTTAGATCAGAAAATTAAAAATAAAGCAGTATTAATAAAGTGAAGTCATTTCTTATTAATGAATGCAGGTTTTTATATGCAATTTAAAAGATCCAAGGGTAGATTAACTTTTGGAATTTGTTTGAATCTTTACTTCAAGGTGTTATCTATCATTAAAGGAGTTTATCTCAGTTATTTAAGGATGACTTCAGGTGTTTCAGATTTCTTTCATGAACAGAGGAAATGGAAGTATAATTAACTCTAGGGTAGTTTAAATGCTACCTGATTCTACCAGATCTGAATTTAAGAGAACTGTAGGAAGAGACATATTGATTCTTTAGAACCCAAAGACCTGCCCTGAACAGCAATTCTTAGCTCCAGAACTAGCACTGCAATTTCTAGGAAAGGGTTCTCTGACATGTCTTGTTCCTGTATTCTGATAGGAATTCTTAGAAATGGTTCCACCGTCTCCAATGGTAAGGCTTTCCGTTTAACCAAGAATAGCTTATCTAGCACTTTTAAAAGCATATCAAATGTGAAGGAATAATCATTAAGCCTTTTATTTTTATGGAGTCTTTGGAGATTTGTGGGGAAAGGCAACATGCAGTTCTTTGTAAATGTCAGATCTCTTTACAGAAATGCGAAGGAGGCGTTGCAGGCTGTCATCTGTTCTTCATGCTGCCTACTGACCCTCATTGGGAGCTACCAATTCCCAAAGATTCTGTGGCCGCTAGAATAAATAGCTCTCTCAGGCACAAAGCAAAATGTTAGACAACATACAACAGAACAGAACCACTTTAATTATACTATTGCAATGTGTTTCATACAGAAGTTGAGATCTGAAGGGTTAGACATTGAAGGACAGTTCCAGCTGGCAGGCTGTGGAGGAGAATGTTTCAAAACGACTGTAGCAAATGACATAAAAAGCATGGGTAAAAAAAGTAGGTAGGTTTCAGGCACATGAACGGGGAAAAGGATGATGCTGTTTCTGGAATGCAAAAAAAAAAAAAGTATGTGACTCTTAAAAATAAAAGTCTGTTTGTGTTGTGTCCAGGTGCCTTTGAGTCGCTTAGAGGATGGGTCTCGAAATGGAATGATACAGCAGATGTGGCTGTATTTACATTAGCCACTGCCTCATCTTTGGGATTGTCCAATGGGATAGAGTCCCAGGCATAAAGCATAAAGTCCCACTATGTTTTCCCACAAATACTATTAATGACAGGCTATTTCATTAACAAAAGGTCCTGCTTTGCACAGAAATAGAGATGGTCCCCCAGGTCGCAGATCAAACTATTCATTTATGGCGTAGTGAACAAAGTAGTTTTAGAATCACAAGGCCCACTAGTAGCTAGAAGGCTTACTGGATATATTGATGTTGGGCAAGTTATTTAGGTTCAATGAGCTCCAGTTTCGCCATCTCTAATTATTACACTCATCCAAAATTTTAACTTGTGGAGCCAGATTGTAATTAGCCGCACACAATTTGCATTATGCCAACTTTGTAGGTCATGGTGGCTTTTTATTAGTCATATTTTTTAGTTTTGCACTTGGTAATTGAATTATTACATTTTAAAACCTTAAATGTCATATTAACCTTCAGCCTTCTACTTGATTTAGAAGCTCTCCTTCATTTGATCAATTTATTATCAGCATTTTTTTCAGCTCTAACAGCGCCAAAGCAACTATTCTTACTAAGCCCTTCTTTCCGCACTCTAAGCCTAGTGTTTATTCTTTGCTTTTTCATGAACTATTTCCAGCTTTGCCTTTGCATTCTTAAATCTGTGAGGCTTCAAATCACAGAAGTAGTTCAGATTAACCTCCACTCCTATGTATAAAATTCTTCAAGATTGTCTCTTCTAATTGGTTCTCTGGTCTCTGCATGAACATGGAACTCCTAACCCTTTCCATTCGCATAGATCTAACTAATAGAATCTTCAGTCTTCTACTGAATCTAGGGAGATGGTATGATGTGGTTGAGTCATTACTTTTCTGCGAGTCGGGAGATATTGATCTGTCATTTTTAGATGTGTGACCTTGAAAAAGGTACTGAGCATTGATGTCTAAGCCTCTACTGAAAGTTTTATTTTATTTTTTTATTAATATTTTTCAAACTCTGTGTTGTAAGCTTTTAGTGATTTTCGGACTGTAGGCCCTGAACCAGTAGGACAACATCATCTGGGAAGTAGTTAGAAATCCCAATAGTCTGCACCCCACAGATGTTGAAACAGAAATTTGGTGATGCGGTCCAGCCATCTGTGTTTTGGAAAGTATTCCAGGTGATTTTAATGCATAGTAATGTTTGAAAACCACTGTCTTTTTGTGTAAAATGAATTTAGAGGATTGAGACCTCCATTCAAAAAATCTTAGTACTATAGAATAGTAAAAAGATTGCAATAAACTTTCCATTATGAAATTAAGAAACATGGTCCAAATAATTCTTAGATGAAAAAAAGATATACAACACAGAAAACTTAGAAAACTCATTTTAAAATGGAAAAATATTTATATAAGTATGTGTTTTTAAAAATTATGTAAATTATCCTAAACACATTTAATATATGGATTATGGAAAAATATTTGGTATCCATTTCACAGATAAAGTTCATATAAAAATAATTCTTACAAATGGGTAACATGTTCATAGAAAAATAAGCAAAGGATATGAACAAGAAAATCTCAAAAAGGAAGATTCAGGTGACCACAAACATATGTCAAAAAGTTAATCTCTGTGACAGGAGGGTGTTTTAAGTCAAAGTTATACTAAGATATCACATTATATTCACTATTTATAAAGAATAAAAAAGAGTGACAATATCTATTGCTCATAGGGTTATCATAGGGATATTATAATTGTGCATTCTCATACATTACTGCTAAAATATTAATTATTATAACATTTTTAGAGTCCTGGCAAATCCATTAAAAATGAAAGTACATATACAAATCAAACCAGCAATATTTCCCCAGTGAATCTGTTCCTTACATGTAAAAGACCAGGTTCAAAAAGATTGTATGAATGTATGTTCATTGTATGAAAAGATGTTATTGCAGTATTATTGTAATAACAAAAAAATGAGAAGGCAAATGTCCATCAATAGGGAAATAACTGAATAAAATGAGGTTTGTCTTTGTAACATGGAATTTTATGCACCTATACTAATTGAGTTGCAGGGACTAAGGGATTTTTGTGTTGTTATTTGAAAATAATAATAATAATAAACCAGCAACTGCTAATGTTTCTTGAATGTTCTTACACTTCTACTAAATCCTTTAGTCTTCTCAATCTCTTTGTTGAGTAAGTATTTCTATTATTCCTCTTTTAAACATGAGAAAGATGAGGTACAAAGAATTTAGTTCAATGTCACCCAGGTAATTAACATGGGGACTTGGATAATCTGAGTCTTGCTCCAGAATTTGTATTCTTTTTTTTAAAGTTTTTATTTAAATTGCAGTTAGTTAGCACACAATGTAACATTAGTGCAGGTGTACAATACAGCAATTCAGCACTTCCATACATCAGCCGGTGCCCATCACAACAGGTACACTCTTTAATGCCCATCACCTATTTAACACATCCCCTTACCCACCTCCCGTATGGTAACTATCAGTTCTCTATAATTAAGAGCCTATTTCTTGCCTTGTTTCTTTCTCTCTCTCTTTTTTTCCCATTTGCTTATTTGTTTTGTTTCTTAAATTCCACATATGAGTGAAATCATATGGTATTTGTCTCTGACTTATTTTGCTTAGCATAATACTCTTTAGTTCTACCTATGTTGTTGCAAATGGCACGATTTCTTTCTTTTTTATGGCTGAGTAATATTCCATCACACATGGAATACCACATACCACATCTTCTTTATCCATCAGTTGATGGACATGTGGGCTCTTTTCCATAGCTTGGCTATTGTTGATAATGCTGCTATATTCATTGAGGTGCACATATCCCTTTGAATTGGTAATTTTGTATCCTTTGGGTAAATACCTAGTGGTGCAATTGCTGGATAATAGGGTAGTTCTATTTTTAACTTTTTGAGAAACCTCTATACTGTTTTCCAGAGTAGCTGCACCAGTTTAGTTGGCATTCCTACCAAAAATGCATGAAATTTCCCGTTTCTCTGCATCCTCACCAACACCTGTTATTTCTTGTGTTGTTGATGTAAGCTATTCCGACAGGTGTGAGGTACTCTCTCATTGTAGATTTGATTTGCATTTCCCCAGTGATCAGTGATGTTGAGAATACTTTTATGCGTCTGTTGTCCATCTATCTGTATATCTTCTTTGGAAAAATGTCTATTCATGTCTTCTGCCAATGTTTAATTGGATTATTCATTTTGGGGGTGTTGAGCTTTATAAGTTCTTCATAGATTTTGGATACTAACCCTTTATCAGACATGTCATTTGCAAATATCTTCTCCCACTCTGTAGGTTGCCTTTTAGTTTTGTTGATTGTTTCCTTTGTTATGTAGAAGCTTTATATATTGATGAAGTTCCAATAGTTTATTTTTACTTTTGTTTCCCTTGTCTCAGGAGACTTAACAACTGAGTCTACTGCCCATCTAAGCTAGACATAGATATATATAATAGCATCCCATTTTTTGTAAAATTACATATAATTTTATAAGTATATATGTAATTATATATGTGTATGTGTATATATGTATATAAATATGTGTATATATTATNATATATATATATATATAAAATAGAGGCCAAAATTATGCACAACTTGGAAGCCTTGGCTTTGAAAAATGGAGAGAAGTTGTGTTAGGAAAGATAGGAGCATGCTGAGCAGAGATAAGCCAAAAAACAAAACAAAACAAACCAGAAACTGCATTTAAACAGTGTATATATAATAAAAAGCAGCTAGTGTGATATGATCCCATTCATATGAAATTATATATTTGAGTGTGAGGTGTCAGCATATGTGTATATATGTGTGTATATTTACAGAGAAATGCATGAAGCAATCTTTTCCAAAATAGTCACTTCAGTTGTTATAGTTTTATTTTCCCCTTTATATTTTTATGTATTTAAAAAGTTTAAGTAAAGAAGCTTTTTTTTTTTTAATAACAGGGTTATTATTTTTAATAACCAGGGTTCAAAACGATCCCATTCCTTAAGTGTAGGCTGTACATAGTGAATTTCTTCTAACGTATACAGTATAGAAAGAGAGAAAAAACAATACCTTTATGGTGAAAAACTTGACAGTCTTTGGTGATCAAATCTGGTAATCAAGGGTGATAGCAACATTGATGAGTCCTGTTGATATTATGTACACTTTATATGATGTGGTGAGAATGGCACTTTACCTCTGTGGTCTGTCTTCCTCAAAACATATTGCTCCAGTTTAATCAGGAGAAAGAAACAGGAAACAGCTACCAGTTGAGAGACATTTATACAAAGCACTTTATCAATATGCCTCAAAAAATCAAGATCGTCAAAACCAAAGAAAGTCTAAGAAATTGTTACAGCCAAGAGGAGTCTGAAAAGAGATGACTACTAAATTTAATGCAGTATCCAGATGGGATCCTAGAAGAGAAAAAAAGAAATTAGGAACAAGACTGAGAGAATATGAATGAAGTATAGACTTTAGTTAATAATAATGTATCAATATGCATTCACTGCTTGTGACAAATGTATTATACTAATGTAAGATGTTAATAATAAGGAACTGGGTGCAGGGTATAGAGAAACCCTTTGTACTATCTTTGCAAAAATTCTGTAGATTTATAACTATTATAAATAGAAAAGTTCATCCAAAAAAAAGATAAAATCACACTGGTTAAAAAACAAAACAAACAAAATACATGGCAGGCATTATTTTAGATGCTATGGTTACCACAGGGTACAATACAAACAGACCAATTCCTGCCAGGATCTTAAATACTTACATAATAGATGATCAATTTCTCTGTCCTTCATCCCAACAAAAAAAGAAACTTATTTTAGCTACAGGTTCCCAAGCTCTGCTACATGATCCATATTTTAAAAAAAAGATTTATTTATTTATTTGAGAGAGAGAAAGAGGGAGAGAATGAGCGAGCGAGTGGGGGAAGGGGCAGAGGGAGAGAATTTTCAAACAGACTCCCTGCTGAGTGGGGAGCCCAAAGCAGGGCTTGCTGTCACTGATCCATGAGATCATGACCTGAGCTGAAACCAATAGTCAGAGACTTAACTGACAGAGACACTTAGGGCTGCTATCCACATTTTTGTTGAGCAATTTAGAACCTTGTTTTGAAAACCAGCAAAATTATTTTTTCTTTTTTTCTGTCATAGTCAATGCTTATTTATATTTACTAAACTAATTTATTGACTTATCTGTTCACTGTTGCTTTTCATATCTAATTCTTTATCCAAGGCTTCTTTTCCCTTTTGCTAAAGCAAACTTCTCAGTGATAGTTTATTCTTTAAAAATATTTTTATCTTGTACCCATGATTTTATGATAGTTTTTGTGGATATAGAATTCTAGATGGACAATTATTTCCTTCAGAAATTTGAAGATATTATTACATCCATCTCTGGATCCTAAAAAAGTTATATTTTCTCACATTCTTTAAGAAGTTCTTTTTGTCTTTGATATTCCTCAGAGATCAAGAAAAAGAGAGTTATGAGACAAGCATAGTGAAATCAGCAGGTGCCAGATCTTACAGGGTGTTATGGGTCAAACTATGGATTTGGACAACTGCAATAAAGGTATTGACAGATTTTTAGCATGATGTCATGTTCTAGATTGAAGTTTTAAATGATCACATGTAATACTTTGTGAGGAATTCATTAAAGAACGGCAAGCTTTTGACTGTTTCCTTAACATTTTGAATATAAGGCGTGCCAAATTAATTTTCTAAATCAAATTAAATCTTGGCTGTAAAATCACTTTCCAAGGTTGGTAAGAAGCATAATGTCAGTTACCTTCTCTTACCCGAGGTTATATGTGGGTCCTGGGGTTCTGTGCCTGCATAAACAGCTCTAGGTTGTACCTGGAGCTTGTGCTCTACCATTCTTCCCTTGCTGCTTCACCAGAAGCAGGATCATGCTTACCTGGACTCCTACCACTGTCTGCACAGGTCATTAAAATTTGTGTTGACCCATTGGAAGTTCCATTCCTTCTTTGTCAATCTTGTCCTTAGGGGTTCTCTAACCACTGTCAAAGCTAGGACTAATTTTTGAAAGCATGTGTGCAACTCTTAGATTATCCAGCTAAGTTTTGGGTCTTTTTTTTTTTTTTTTCAGTTGAACTAGACCTTAGAAAACAAAGGAATGTTTCAGGTATGACTTTAAGATACCATTTCTCAACTTTTCCTTTTGAACCTGAAATATTAAACAGTACCTGGTTTCTTTTCAAATACCAGGGTGAATGAAAAAGGAACACATAGCTTAAGTATTAAGGCCAAACCAGTTTGTTGGAAAGAGTTGGGGAAAAGTACTTTCTGAAAACTACGTAGGAAGTTTTTCAGTGTATTTCAAGGCTATGGTTATTGCAAATGTTTTTTTCCCCAGCCGGTAGCTTGTCTTTTCATTTACCTAATGGTGTCTTTCAAAGAGCAGACATTTTAAATTTTTATGAAGTCCAGTTTATCATTTTTATTCTTTTGTGATTTACCATGTTTGTGTCATCTATAAGAAATCTTTGTTCTCCTGAGGTTTTGAAGGTTTTTCGTTATATTTTCTTCCACAAATTTTATAGATTTAGTTTTGTATTTAGGACTCTGATTCATTTCAAGTTACTCTTTGTATAAGGTAGAAGGTAAATACCATGGTTTATTTTTTCCAAATGGTGAGCAACTGTTTCAATAGCATTTGTTGAAAAAACTATCCTTTACTTCTTGAATTGTGATGGTACCTTTGTCAAAAAACAATTGGTCATATAGGGGTGGGTTCATGTTGAGACTATCTAACTTTTCCATTGATCTACATATTTAATTATATGCTGATGCCACACTTTCTTAATTACCATGGTTTTATGGTAAGTCTTGAAAACAGGTAATATAAGTCTTCAAAATTCTTTGTTCTCTTCAAAAATTATTTTGGCTTTTCTAGGTCTATATGTTTCCAAACAGATACTAGAAACATTTTGTTAATTTCTACCAAAAAAAATGCTTTCTGGGAATTGATTGGAATTATAATAAATGTAGATACCAATTTGAAAGGAATTGACAGCTTAACAATATTTAGTCTTCTAACCCATGAACATGATAAATCTCTCCACTTATTGAGGTCCTTAATTTCTTTCAGCACTGTAGCTTTCATTGTGATCATGTGGTCATTTTAAATTTGATTCTCTGATTATTTGTGGCTAGTGTGTAGAAAACAGCTGATTTCTGTGAAATGACTTTGTTTTCTGCATTTCTGCCTAACTTAATAGTATTAATAGCTCTTTTTAAAAAATCCGTAGTGTTTTCTGCATACACGATTGTTATCTGTAAATAAAGACAGTTTTACGTCTTTCTTCCCCAGCTTTATTACTTGCATTTTTGTTTTCCTGTTTTATTTTACTGATGAAGAGCTCCAGTTTGATATTGAATAGAAATGGTGAGATTGAGCACTAAAATAAGTTAATGACTTCAAGTGCTATTGTATAAAAATGTTAATATTGTTTATTATTCCCTGTGTATGCCAGCAGATATGGTAGCAGTTAATAAATATAGGAAGGATCCTCATGGTATAGCATATATGTATGCATTTCTGAAGAGAACATAATTCAGTTATGATTTTTAAAAAGTTCTAATTTGGCCTGAGCCACTCCTTAGTTTCACAGTTTTGAGTGACTTGTTAATACTTCCAAAGATGCAGTTAGGTGGAGAAGACTATATTGGCTTCATAGCATATTCCAGCCATGACTCTTTCAGATGCAAGTTACAAAAAATCCAGCTCATCTAGTTCAAGTTAAAAACATAATAAATGGAATTTATTTACTTCTGAAAACAATTTGTGGCACATCTGACTTCCAGCCACTCCTCAGGTTTGCTCAGCAGATTCTCTCTACGTGGTAGCCAACAGGATGTCCAGGGATTCCAGATCAACATATTCCTTCAAGAAAGAGAGAGTGCATCTTACTGGTAATTCTAGTAAAAGTCCTGAGAAGTGATGCATGCAGCCAGTAGATGTCATGTAATGATCGACCATGTCTGTATTGTCTGAGCATCCTTGGAACCAGAGAGCAAATTGAGTACCACTTGAACTCCTCCTGGCCTAAGGGATGGAGGGGGTGATTTACCAAGACAAGATGCAGTTATTACCAAAAGAAAGGAGATGGGATTCTGGGAAAGCAAGTAAACAAAATCAACACAAATAGGTCACTACTAAGCAAGTTTATTCTATTGAAGCAAAGTATCACCAACTGTCACCACAACACATCTCTGATTCTTGGAATCTGTAGAAGGATTTATAATACTTATTTAGAATACCTCTGTTTCTGTTCTATGTTCCATGAAATGTGGCATAATGTATATACTTCACAAGGATTACATTTAACTTTTTGGAGAAGAACCTTAGGGCTACAAAATTTCTTGTCCTTATCTTTCACATCTGCATCATGTTCTGATAATCTCTGAAAATTTGACATTCCTCTTGATTCCCCTCTGCCTCTACAGAACACCTTTTCCATCTCTCAGTAACCCAATCTACATAGGCTTGCCACAATAAACAGGAATGGTCCCACAGGGATGACAAATGGTGCTGGTGATAGTATATTGTGGCATAAGTTTTAGATCAATGACTCCAAGCAGAAGGGACTTTTCCTCCAAAATGGGTGTAAAACATGCATCTCATCACCACAGATCACAAAAAAAAATACCCTGTATGGAAAAAAGAGGACATGGAGACAATTTTTTTTCAATGTTCGTAGGAAAAGGCAGCATTTCCTTCACATTCTTCTTCTGCAGAGCATATTGAAGTGGGGCAAAGCCTTCTGTAAAATAATTTAATAAATAATTAGTCATCAAATGTAACTTTTTTCAAAAGATTTTATGTATTTATTTGACATAGAGAAAAAGAGCGAGCATGAGCACAGGCAGGGGGAGCAGCAGGCAGAGGGAGAAGCAGGATCCCTGCTGAGCAAGGAGGCAGACGCGGGGCTCCATCCCAGGACCCTGAGATCATGACTTGAGACGAAGTCAGAGGTTTAACCGACTGAGCCACCCCAGGACCCCTCAAATGTTACTTTTTTAAATATTGAAGAGATAAGTGGTAATTGGAGTTCAGAATTAAGGAATGGACTGCTGCAGTCTGTCACGCTAGGGAGCATTCCAGCTCAACCATGCTGGTCCCTCAGCTATACTATTTAAGGTTCATTCCCAGTTTCTTAATGCAGAGAATAGAAATAACTTCAGAAAGCAGTATACACTCCTATTCTTCATGTATGTGAGGAATTGTATAGTTCTCATTTCAGGTTATGGGTTCAGGCATTTTCAGCAAATCTCTTGTTGTCTCCCTAAATCTCTGAGTTAAAAAAAAACACACTCTTATTGTTTTTGTATATAAATATCTGGACCAGATTTGATATTCAGAGGGGAGATTCTAGTGTTCTGAGTAGGCAAAAACAGAAAAGCAGCATTATTTCAGCATTCCTTCATGTATTATTTCTTCTGAGTTACTTCTGAATGATTCTGTCTCTATTTCTCTGTAACAGTAATAGTGTGTACAGTAGGGTGTACCCTGTACTTTGTTCTCCCAGAATTTTCTTCACATAGTTGAATTTCCTTCTTTCTCAAGTAAGGTATATGAAACAGAATGAAAAAATAAATAAGGAAAAATAAAGGTGACATGACAGCTTACGCTCAGAGATGGTGGGTCAATGCAAATCTGGATTTCTCAGCTGGATAGATGACCTCATTACTAAGAGTTGTTTATATGAGCCATCAATTTTAACCTTGCAGATATGTCTTGACTTTGAAACCCAAACAAGACAGATTGAGTTATCTCATTCACTTTCCGAACATCCCTACTTCCATGTCAGAGTTTAAAGAAGAATAGGGAACCAAACCTTTCCTCCAGTTGCCACTACTTAACTATGACCTTGACCAGGAAACCGTTTGAAGAAGAGTTGGTTAATTTTCATTAGATGTAACATGAACATTTTGACTAGGGTCCCACAATTTCATGATCTATTTTAAAATTATCTGGTCTGTTAGGGTACCCATGCTCTGTTCCCTGTCTTATTTTAAACTCACATTCCCAAGGCTTGGCTTTCTCATCAACTTGAACAAGAGCGTCAGGGATTTAAGTGCTCTCAGTGTGAGAATGTACTGAGTCATAGATGGTGAAATAATCTTCCTTTCTCTAGATGGCTTTAAGTAATTTATGGGACAAATTTTTTTTACCCCTTATTTTTAAATTTATTTCATTTTTGTCCAGCCATTTCTATAAGCAATTTAAAATTATATTTTTTAAATAAAGAATATAAAAATGTCTAAAATCACTTGATGATTTTGAGTCTAAGTTTTCCTAGTATGTAAAATTGAGATATGAAAGTATCTGACTTACTAACAAGTTGGTATAGTAAGTGCATCGTAAACCATTTTCTTGGAACTTGGAATGCCTTTTATGTCATAGTGGTGCTTTAAAACCAGTGTACAAAATCGTGTTTAACCTTTGATTTATCTGAAATATAATTATAGAACTAAACTTTATATGTAAAAATGTTTTCTGAGAAAAAAATTCCTTGGGTTCTATTTTAAGATGACAGGAACGCTTCTCATCCACCGTACAATGGAAATGACTCCCTTCCTTTTCCTTAACCATGTATTTGGTGGGTGGTAGTAGGATCAGAGGAGTCCACCAAGAAGAAATTATGAGTTGTATTTATAATCACAATAAATGCACAGACAGAATGAAAATCAACAACTTTCTCTGGGAAACTGCCAGGTGCTTCCCAAATACAGCTTCCCTTGAATCTGGCTCTTGTTTATACATTCCTCACTGGTGGGTGGGTCAAGGAACTTTGTGCATATTCCACTGGTAGTTTTATAACCATACTTAATTGTTTGTTTATGTATCTCTCCTAGTATACCGAACATTTTAGAGCAAGACTATATTCAGTTCACAGTGGTATCCATAGTTCCTACAGAATGTGGCATATTGAAACGCAAAATAAGTCTTAGATAATCAATTAACTGGAAATGGAAAGGAACATATAAGGAGAATGATGAGCCTGACAGTTGAAGAATTTCAATGATAAAGCTCATGAAGGTCAGGAACTGCAAAGCATGGCGGCTCCTGGGAAATTTATTTGTCCTTAACGATCTGCCTGTTTGTCCCCCCTCCCTTCTGTGACCACTCTTGCTCATCTTTATAACATGTAAGTTTCCTTCCCAGCAGAATAGAATGACACAGTTACCATTCAGGTTTCTATGCCTGAAGCTATCACAGATATTTTGAGAGAGCTTTCTTATCTATGTTTATTTTTTAGGGTTTCTATTTAGATTGCAAAGGGCAAAACTATTCTGTACATCCACTCTGAATCTCTCCAGACACTAAAGACAGGTGGAAGATTCATTTGCATTTCAGTAGGAAACTCTAGACCAGCTTTTCTGAGCATTTCTTGTAGGAGCTAGACTAGAGCTGGTGGTTCAAAAGTGAAATAAAGTAGAATCTGGAGGGAGATGAGAAGTAAAGTTAGGACCCAAATACAAAGAGAATAGCATTCTCTAGTTCAAGTGTGTGTGTGTGTGTGTGTGTGTGTGTGCGTGCGTGTGTAGGTAAGGACTGTGGAAGATGAAAAGAATGATCATATTGTTAGAAAATATCCCAAGTAGAGCCAAAGCATAAAGAAGAGAAATAGCGTGGCCAGTATAAGTAGAGCAGACTATTGTTACTGGAAGATAATTTTGGAAGAAAGAACTCACGAGAAAAGAAACCATAGTGATAGGCAGAGATCAGCTCATGGAGTGTCTTTATGTCACAATGAATAGCTTGAATATTATATTACAGATGATTTAAGGAAGGGGTAAATAGATTAGTTGGGTGGCAGTGTTAGATATGGACCTGAAGGGAAAAGGAATAGCAGTCAGGGGAGGTGCTCAATACTTAAGTTAGAGCAGTGATAGCAAAGATGGAGATGGTAAGAGGGGCGCCTGGTGGTACAGTTGGTTAAGTGTCCCACTCTTGGTTTCGCTCAGGTCTTGATTTCAGGGTCATGGGATCGAGCCCTGCATAGGGCTCTGCACTCAGTGCAGAGTCTGTTTGAGAGTCTTGCTCCCTCTCCTTCTGTCATTCTCTGCCCCCCCACACATGTGTGCTCACTCTCTATCTCTCTAAAAAAATGAATGAATAAATCTTAAAAAAAAAAAAAGATGGAAAAGGTAAGAGTTAGATTGATGTATTATTTAGAAGATAAAATCTGTATAATTTAATGACTGGGTTTGGTGAGCCAAGGGAGGGGTTATCTAAAATGAACTTCATGTGGGACTGACTGACAATGTATATTATAAGGAGGGAGGAGATAACTTCCTTTCAGATGCTTGGAAGGAATGTCATTTGTTGTTATCATCCATTGAGATTCAGGTCCTTTTTTTTTTTTTTAGTTGAGAAAAGTTAGCAACTGTCCTTTTTAAAATATGTTTTCAGTGGTTGTTTTTGGAGTGTGCCCAGGGAAAAATTGTGTACTTGATATATTGGCCAGTATTTAACATGGAATACATCAATATTTCCAATCACAATAAATATGCTATAAAGACAAGTTCAATGCTTATCTTAATTGGCTAACAGATAATCAGGCTCATGGCACTGTTTAAGCCATTAGCATTAACAAGGTAGAGGTAGATTTTATCAATACTGGCACTTGTTCAGATCCCTAGACCCAGGAAATTAAGAATTCACAATCACAACTAACACTTCTTCACTAACAGCGGTGTTAATCCTCATTGTTTCAAACTGTAAGATTTTGTTGTATCATGCTATAAAATACTTCTCTATGTTAGTAGTCTAGGGGTTCACTACTCAAAAGTGGTCTGGTAGCATCTGTATCAACTGGAAGCTTGTTAAAAATCTGGAATCCGAGACCCGACTACAGATCTACTAAATCAGAACCTGCATTTAGCATGATTTCCAGATGATTCATCTGGGCATTAAAATTTGAGAAGCATTTACCTAGGATGCTGGTTTGTTTAAGGATAAAAATTATATGGGGGACTTCCAGCTTCTGGTTAGGGCAGAGGATCTTGAATCAGAATAACCCTTCCACTGAAAACAGTGGTGAACTTTGGAAAGCTGTTTTAAGGTGTTGGAGAGCAATCTCAGAGAGATACTGAACCAGCTGGGCTCCACACAGAGCAAGATCTGCGCTGATAGAACTTTGCTCTGAGGGTGCTACCTGGTCAACAGAGTGTGCTGGCAGATCAAAGTCAAACAGAAAACAAGAATCCTATTGACCTAAGGAGTCAGGGATCCAAGTTCAGGGATGCCATTATGGTCAAAAATTGAGGAAAATACCACAAAATAGGGAAGCACAGAAGGAGAACCCCAAATCTTAATATAAACTATCCTCAAATCCTTGGCTGATTTCTAAAATGTACCCACAGCTGCTGAAATTCCAGATAGCCAGGGGAAAACAATAAGTGAAAGGCTAGAGGAACCTGATAGATATTTTAGCTGCAGACACGAGGGAGACAGAATTTATTAATGGTTTCTATTGGTTTTTATTTTGTTAATTCTTCTTCTTACCTTTCTTGTTGCCCTCCTTCTACTTACTTTGGTGTTACATTGCTCTACGTTTGTAGCTTCCTAAGTAGCTCACTGATTTGCTACCTTTCTTCTTTTCTAATATAATCATGAAAGATTAATAAATTCCCTGTAAGATGTCCTTTAGCTGCATGCCAACAAGTTTTGGTATGTCGTAATCTCTGTATCATTTAGTTTGGACCCTTTTCTAATTTGGCTGTAATTTATTTTTTGGGCCATAGATTATTTAGATGGGTGTCATTCAATTTCTCAAGGGATTTCCCTAGACAGAATCTTATTGCTACTGATTGCAGATTTAATATTGTTGTGGTAGTAGAACATGCTCTATACGATATTGGTTCATTTAAATTTACAGAGACTTGTGTTGTGGCCCAGGATATGATCCATCTTGATAAATGTACCATGTGCACTTAAAAAGAATGTATATTCTGAAGTTGTTAATTATATTGTTGTATAAATATAAATTCAATCAAAATAATCGACAGTGTTTCCTTGATCGTCTATGTATTTAATGCTATTTGTCTAGCATCCCATCAGTTGATGAGAAAAAGATGTTAAAATTTCTACTTATGATTGTGGAATTAACTAGCCTCCTTTTAATTCTGTCAATTTTTGATTCATGTAATTTGAAGCTGTTTTTTTTTATTTCAAGTTTTTATTTAAATTCTAGTTAGTTAACGTATATGGTAAAGTTGGTTTCAGGTGCAAAACTTAGTGATTCATTACTTACATATAACACCAATTTGAAGCTGTTGTAAGAATGCATTTATATTTCTGATTATTATGTCTCCCTGATGGATTAGTTCTTTAATAGTTATTGTTTTCTGTCTCTGGTAATACTATTTGTCTTAAAGTCTATTTTATCTTATATAAATATAGTTACTCCAGCCTTCTTATAATTACTGTTAGTATACTTGTAAATACTGTTTGTAGTTCCTATCCATTTTGTTTCAACTTATCTGTGCATTATTTTTAAGTGTATCTCTTTAGACAACATACAGGTAGGTTTGTTTCTTGTCCATTATGATAACTTATACCTTCTGATTACTGTTTTGTCCAGTAACACTTAATGCAATTAATGATTTTTTTCTTCAGGTATAGTTGTTTGTTTGTTTTTTTTTTTTTTTAATTTCATCATGGTCCCCATCCCCTGTTTCACCCATCTCCCCACCAATCTGGATACTAACCCTTTATCAGATATGTATTTGCAAGTATCTTCTCCCAATGACTTTTATGTTATTACTATTTTATTATTTGTTTCTGTTCATCTCTCTTTTTTTAAAAATCATCCCTTTCTACATTCTTTCAGATCATTGCAATATATTAAGAATTTCATTTTAATTTATCTATTGGCTTTTTAGCTATATTTCTGAATATTTTCTAGCAGTTGCTCTATGGATTAAATATCCATCTTTAACTTTTTATAGTCTACTTTGTATAATATTGTACTGCTCCATATAAAATGTAGACACCCTGGGACTGTAGAGGTCTATTTACCCCATTCCACCAATCTTTCTGCCTATTATACATATTATATCTATCTACATTGTAAAGTGCACACAAAATCATAACTTCTGCTTTAGTCATATATATTTTAAACAAATTAAGAGGAAAAAATCTTTAATGTTTATATATATTTACCACTTCCAGTGCTCTTCGTTTTTCTTGAATATCTGAGTTTTTTATTTGGAATCATTCTCATTCAGTTTGAACAATTTCACTAAGCGTTTTTCGTAACACGTTTGACAAATTCTCTTATTTTTTCCATTATTTGAAATTGTAGTACATTGATCTTTTTTCCAGCACTTTTAAAGATGTAATCCCATTGTCTCTAGCCTCCATAATTTCTGATAAGTTAACAGTTATGTAAATGTTCGCCTCCTGAATAAAATGTGCCATCTTCCCCTGCTGTTTTCAAGATGTTCTCTTTATCTTTGATTTCAACAGGTTAACTATATGCCTAAGTATGGTTTTATTCATATTTATCTGACTTGAGGCTTCCTAAGCTTCTTCAAACTATAAATTTATATCTTTTATCAAACTGGGAACATTTTGGCATTTTTCTCAAATATATTGTTCTGCCTTGTTCTCTATTTCCTCTGATACTATAATCTATTTATTTCAATTTATTGATCTATTTTCAACTTCACTGAATTTTTCCTCTTAATTTTTAGTCTGTTCTTAAGCCCATCCAGTGACTTTTTCATTCAGAAATTGTATTTTTCAGTTCTGGAACTTTCTTTTTTTCCTTTTTCACATTTTCTATTTCTCTGTTGGGCTCTTTTTCCATTCATTATTAGCATATTCTCCTATCTCTCACTGAGTATAGTTATGAGCTGCTTTGAAGTCTTTTTTTTTAAAGATTTTATTTATTTATTCGACAGAGATAGAGACAGCCAGCGAGAGAGGGAACACAAGCAGGGGGAGTGGGAAAGGAAGAAGCAGGCTCATAGCGGAGGAGCCTGATGTGGGGCTCGATCCCATAACGCCGGGATCATGCCCTGAGCCGAAGGCAGATGCTTAACCGCTGTGCCACCCAGGCGCCCCTGAAGTCTTGATTACTATCTCCAACATTTTGATTATGTTAACATTACCCTTTAGTGATTATTTCTCCATTTTAAAATGGGTTGCATTTGTTGCTTGTTAAATTTCAAGTAATTTTGTATTATGTCCTGGACATTATGAATGTCATGTTATGGTGACCTGAATTCTGTTATATAACTAAAGAGTATGTGTATTTTTGTTTTAGCGGACAGTTAACTTGATTGGACTCAAACTGAGAACTCTGACTTTTACGTAGAAACTCAAATCTAAGTTGAATTCTTTGTCGTTGTCATTGTCGTTGTTGCTGTTGCTGTTTTCTCCATTAGCTGGGTTGCTTACAGCCTGCAGTATGTCCTACACATGTATAATTCAGCACTCAGCCAGAGATTTGCTCAGAGTTTATACACAAAATATGACCCCAGGGCTTTCTCTGTTTTTTGTGGCTCCTGCCTCCCCCCAAATACCTCATGTTCTAGCAGCTGGTATTGCCCCAAACTCTTTTCTTTCTTTTCAGGCCAGAAATACTGTGGCTTAGACGTTCTATAGCTGTCCTTCATGGGGATGTGAGTGTTGTCTGCACAGAGGCGAAAAGCCAAAATAAATAAAACTAATCCTGTGGTGATCCCTTCTGCCAAGTTTTAATTCTTCTCCAGAATCTGCCTCCTAATTTTTACTCTCCAAACCACGAGATAACTGTTTTTGTGTTTTGTCTCATGTTTATAATTGTTTTCTTTGGGACAGTTGATATGGTTAAGAGTTTATTGGCACCACCAGTTATAGTAGAGGAAACCGCATTTACAGTGAAATTCCTAAAATTCAGGCTCCACCTAAGACCAATTAAATTGTCACCTTTATTTTAGCATAACCTCTCTATCAGTTGCATATGTATTTGTGCTAGTTGTCAATTTATTGCCTTTTGGATAAAAATGCACCTTTAATAACATGCTTTGTAATGATGGAGATTGATCCTCTAAGCGCATCTCCTATACAGAGAGCAAGATGTTAACCTTTAAGAGTAAAGAGCTGGAAGGACATTCCAGAAGAAAGGATATTTCTCATTCCAGTGTGCTTCTGTTTTTGTTCCTTCTTGCTCCTACTGCATTACTCTCAGGGTGCATGTAGATTGGGACACCCAGTGCCACTCTGCCCAAATCATGTGCCCAAAGCACACAGTGCCTTGAACTGTTGGTGTTGGCACAGGCCTAGTGAGCATCTCACTGTGGCACTCCTAAAAAGGACACTGTGTTTCTTAGGCCTTTTACTACTGTGCTTGCAAGTGGCTTCCCAGCTTGACGCCCGCTAAGCATCTATGTGCCAGCCTCAGCCTCTACACACCCTAAAGGAGTGTTTCCTACTTGCCTGGCAAAAGTAGACCAGCGTTGGTGGAAGCAACCAAATAAACTTCTCCACAATACAGTCAAATGCAATTTCACTTTCTGTGTGCAATCAGATCTGAATCCTAGCCTTGGGGAGGAGACCTGGTTTCCAGGTTTCCCTTTTGAACACTGTTTCCTCAAACACAGGCTATTCTTTACAGTTTTCTTTATACTTGCAATTAGCTTCTGTTATGGTTAATAATTCTTTAAATTTCCTGTGTTCGCATTACAGTGGTATTTACATGCTTGGATTAGCCCTTGACTGATAAACGGTTTGTATCTTGAGTGTTCATAGGAAAATAGACTTGCAAAGATGGGGTTGGGAGATGGTTTTGGTTGTGTTCTTGGGCTCGAGCAGTGCTGAGCTTGTGGGAGATGGATGATAGTAGTCCATGGTGATAAAAGAAAGTCAATTAACTGAAAAAGACAAATACATGATGGAGAAAATTTTTTAAAGAAAGAAGTTGAAATTAATAATTTTATATCCAAGTAAAAAATCTAGACATTATCTTTAATTACTTATATTTGTCTAGGATGTTTTCTGACACTAACCAATTCTCTGATCTTCTGTGGATACCAGTTCAATGTCCAAAATTCAAGTCTGACTACCTGCAGTTAGCAGGAGACTCCACAGGTTTAAGGGCACAGTCTCAAAAGACTGCCCTCATTCCAGATGCCAATTGAAAATATCTGGTCACCCGTACTTCTGACTGACCAGCTATATATTGGGGGTTCCCATGACTTCCTCTTCAGGTTCAGTAATTTGCTAGAAAAGGTCACAGAACTCAGAAAGCCACATTACTATGTTTACAGTATATTATAAAGAATACAAATGAACACCCAGATGAAGAGGTACATCAGGCAAGGTCTAGAAGGGTTCCTGGTGCAGGAGCTTCTGTCACTGTGGAGTTGGGGAGCTCCACCCTCCTTGCATGTGGATGTGTTCACTAGTTCAGAATTTCTCCAACGCTTCATGTTCAAGAGTTTTTATAGAGCTCAATCTCCAGCATCCCAAGACTCCCAGATGTCTCATTTTGCTGTCAAGTCAGTTCTATCAGTTCAGAATCTTGTTACTTAATTCAGGTCCAGGTGTGGATACTGCTCCATGGGTGTAGTTCCTTAACTATTTCTCCTGGAATACAGTTATTGTCAATCTGTGGACCTGTGAAACTAAGATGACTTGTTTGCCTCACACAAGCAATGGCAGAGCAGGCATAGAATAATTGGTAGAGCCATACCTGCTTAAAAATAAAAAATATAGCAGGGAGGAAGTTATTTTGCATGGGAGGGGGAAGTAAAAATTTTGGTTAGAGGTTGGACTGTGGTTTTAAAAATATCTTTATAAACCGTTTTCTACTCCTTCCTTTAAGCGGCAGATACTCATTCCCTTGCTGTTGAGTGTGGATAGACGTAGTGAATAGAATATGGTAGAAACTATGGTATGTCATGTCATGTATGAGATTTAGACTATGAGAAGATTACAGCTTCCCCCTGGCATGGACCTTCTTACTTTCAGATCACTTGCTCTGGGGGAAGCCAGAAGCCTTGTCATAAGTTCACTCAGGCAAACTGTGGAAAGTATCACATAGTGAGGAATAGAAGTCTCTGGCAAACAGCCAGCAAAGAATTAAAGCTTGCAACAACTGTGTGAGAGAGCTTGGAATTGTATTCTCTTTGAGTTGAGCCTTCAAGTGAGATTACAGGTCCAGCTATTTCATAAAAGACGTTGAGGCAAAACTACCTAGTAATGCCATTCATGTATTCCTGACCCACAGATGCAGAGATAATATTTGTTGTTTTCAAGCTACTACATTTTTTAGTACTTTGTTACACAGTATTAGAGATCTAGTACAAATCTTATATTAGGAAAGCGGAAAAGTCTCAAATAGCCTATGCCTGCATCATTAGAAACTAGAAAGTGATGGAAAATTAACAGAAAATAAGCAGAATAAAGTAAATAATAAAGAGTATAAGCCAATGTATAATCAGAAAGATAATAAAAAATCAGTGGAGTCAAAAGTTGGTTCTTGGAGAAGTACGATAAAAGAAAAAACCTCTGGCAAAACTGATAAAGATAAAAGGAAAGGAGACATTCTAATGACAAGAATGGAAGAGGTGACATTCTTGGTATTTTGTTGTTCATGGTACAATTGACCCTTGAACAACACAGGGTTAGAAGTGTCCATTCTCTGTGTGTTGAAATCCAGGTACAATGTTTGACCCCAAAATCTTAACTACTAATAGCCTACTGTGACTGGAAGCCTTACAGATAAAAATGTCGATTAACACATATTTTATATTGGGGCGCCTGGGTGGCACAGCAGTTAAGCGTCTGCCTTTGGCTCGGGGCATGATCCCGGCGTTATGGGATCGAGCCCCACATCAGGCTCTTCCGCTATGAACCTGCTTCTTCCTCTCCCACTCCCCCTGCTTATGTTCCCTCTCTCGCTGGCTGTCTCTATCTCTGTCGAATAAATAAATAAAATCTTTAAAAAAAACACATATTTTGTATTATACAATGTATTCTTACAATAAAGTAAGCTGTGCAAAAGAAAACGTTATTAAAAATGTTTTATCGGAAAAAAATCCAGGTATAAGTGAACCCATGCCTTTCAAACTCATGTTGTTCAAGTACCAACTGTAGTCCCTTTAAATCCTTTTTTTTAAAGTTTTTATTTAAATTCCATTTAGTAATATTAGTTACAGATGAGCAATATAGTGATGCATTTCCATATAATACCTGGTGCTCATCATGACAAGTGCCATCCTTAATCCCCATCACCTATTTCCCCCTCCTCTCACCCCCCTCCCCTCTGGTAACCATCAGTTTGTTCTCTATAGTTAAGAGTCTGTTTCTTTTTTTTTTTTTTAAAGATTTTATTTATTTATTCGACAGAGATAGAGACAGCCAGCGAGAGAGGGAACACAAGCAGGGGGAGTGGGAGAGGAAGAAGCAGGCTCATAGCGGAGGAGCCTGATGTGGGGCTCGATCCCATAACGCCAGGATCACGCCCTGAGCTGAAGGCAGACGCTCAACCGCTGTGCCACCCCGGTGCCCCGAGAGTCTGTTTCTTGATTTGTCTCTCTCTTTTCCTCTTTGCTCATGTTTTTGTTTCTCGAATTCCTCATATGAATGAAATCATGTGGTATTTGTCTTTCCCTGATTGACTTATTTTGCTTCATATAATACTCTCTAGCTCCATCCATGTCATTGCAAATGGCACAATTTCATTCTTTTTATGGCCAAGTAATATTCCATTGTGTGTCTGTAGGTGTGTGTGTGTGTGTGTGTGTACCACTCTTCTTTATTCATTCATCAGTCAATGGATACTTAGGTTATTTTCATATCCTTTTTAATTTCTGTAGTGTTGGTGGTGATTTCCACTATTTTATTCTTGATTTTTGTAATTTGAATATTCTTTTTTTTTAAAATCTTGTCCTATTTGGAGTTTATAGAACATCTTGGATGTGTGAATTTTTCCAGCAATTTTGAAACATTTTTAAATATCATTTTTTATTATTTTTTCAAATATTATTACTGCCCGTTTCTCATCTCTGAAACATTCATTCATTATGCATTTATTAGTACATGTTGATGGTATCCGAGAGGTACTATTCATTTTTCTTAATTATTTTTTTTGCTCCACGTTCTAGACTTCATCAATTGTTCTCTCTTCAAGTTTGCTGATAAGTTCTTCTGCCAATTCACGTCTACTCTAAAGGCCCTCTAATGAATTTTTCATTTAGTTATTGTATTTTTCAATTCCAGAACTTTTATTTGGTTCTTTTTTATAGTTTCTATTTCTTTGTTGATGTTACCTCTTGTCAATGATGAGAATCATTGTCATGCCTTTCATTCTTTAGACATGTTTTCCTCTAGTTCTTTGAGCAGGCTTATACTAGCTGATTTACGTCTATGTCTAGTAAGTCTAAGATCTGGGTCTCCTCGGGGATAGTTTTTATTGACTTAATTTCTTCCTGGGTGTGGGCAATACTTTCATGTTTCTTATATTTTGTCATTGTTGTTGAAAACGGAATATTTGGGATGGTATCATATGGCAGCTCTAGAAATTTTATTATCTTTTCCCCAAGGTTTGTGGTTGTTGTTTTTGGTATTTGTTTAGTGACTTTTCTTGATTAATTCTATGAAGGCTATATTTCTGATAGTATGCTACCACTGAAATTACTGTTTGATTAGCTTAGCGCTCAACAGTGATTGGCCAGATTATTCTTTAAATGCCTGAGCCAATAAATCTTTCATCTGTTACAAAGAGACTCTGTATGTGGGATAGAACATACACAACCCTGCCTTGTCCTTCACTTCCTATTTGTATAGTATTTCAAGTTCAGGCACATCTGAGAGATTGGGGCCCTATTAGGTCTTTTTTGAACATATGCATAGCCTTGCACATGCACGAAGATTTCTCTAGCTATGTCATATTTCAAAGCTTCTTCTGGACGTTTTGTTACTCAAATCTCCTATAACTATTTGTTGGCGCTTGTTTGCCTCAACTGGTATTGTAGACTTAAGAGGCTGCAATAATAAAAAAAAAGTTGCCATTGAGTTTTTTTCAACAAAGGCTATGAGGACAAAGACTTTATAATACAATGAGGTCTGAGTCAGGTTAAATAATGACAACGTCTTATAAATCGGACTTTTCTACATAGGTATAATACAAATCTAATAATGACAATACTCTGGAGAAAGAACTTTTTGAAGAACTGAAATCCTCATCTGCTCTTTCTGGTTCTAAGTCTCCTGGTTTTCACTGCTTTTGTGGTTATGAGGCTGCTTGTTTTCAAAGCTACCACGAAGCCTTTAAATTAGATTTATAATGAATATCTGTGGAAAGGGGGATGGGAATAGGCCAAGCATAAAAACCAAAACCCTACTTTTCTTACAAAGATATAGCAAGGGTTTGTTTTTGTTTTTGTTTTTTTAGCAAACACTCCTATCATTGTCACAAAACTGTGGGTGATTTTCAGAGTTCTCAGGAAGTTGGTTTTGGCAACTTTTTTTCTAGAATTTTCATTGGTTTTGCGCAGGAAAATATTCACAGAGTTTCTCAATGCATCATTTGGGAAGCCCTATTCCTCCATCTAAATTTTTAAAATAGAAATTAAGAAATTGATTCTAAACTTCATTTAGAAATGAACAGGACATTGACTAGTGAAAGAAAGTGAGAAAAAACAACAAAACTGGAGGATTAACAATGCCTGAATGTAAAACTTATAATTAAACAATAGCAATGAAGGCTTTGTGGGATTGGTATCAAAATAGACACATAGATTAATGAAACAGAATGGAGAGTTAAGAAATAAGCCCACACACATATGGACAACTGACTTTTGGCAAGGTTGCAAAGGCGGTTCAGTACAGAAAGAATAGTTTTTCAACATTGGCTATTTGTGTACAATACAAACAACTTTGATCCATAAATCACCCCATTTAAAAAAAGAAAGAAAGAAAGAAACTAACACAAAGAAGATCTTGAACCTAAATGTGAAACCTAAAACTTCTAAAACTTTGGAAAAGAGTTTAGCAGGTGTTTTCTTAAGTTAAACATATATCTATCATATGATCTAGTTATTTCACTCCAAGATATTTACTCAAGAGTAATGAAAGAATATGTCTTTACATAGACTTGTACATGAATATTCATAGTAGCTTTATTTGTAATAGCCTAAAATTGGAAACAGTTAAGTTTCTATCAACAGATGAATGGATATAATATAATAGCATTCAGTAATAAAAAGAAACTATTGATACATGATACAAAATGTAGGACTATCAAAGCAATTACACTTAACGAAAGAAGCTAGGCTAAAAAAAGATTATATATTATATGGTTCTATTAATATTAAATTCTAGAAAATGCAAACTAATCTACATGGAAAGAAAGGAGATCAGTGCTTCCATAGGACATTCCTCCTTGTATGTGGAGAAAAAGTCAGTGAGAGAGGCAGGAAGATGGATTATAAAGGACATGAGAAATATTTGGGGAGTAATGTATAGTTCCATTATCTTAACTTAGGTGATTATTTCATAGGAGTACATGTCAACACTTACAAATTTGTACACTCTAAATTTGTACGATTTGTTTTGTCAATTTTATTCCCTGTAAAGTTGTTAAAAAATAATTTCAGTCATTTTGATAAATGATATATATATATATTTAGGTAAGTAAAAAAAATAATATCCTTGTATTAAAGAAAGTGGACAGTATCATTAGCCATCATAGAAATTAAATTTTAAGCCTTGATTATAGGTGGGAAAATCCTGAACTCCTGGAATTGCAACCTATAAGTTCTGTGGACACTCTCCCTAGTGAAATTGGGGAGAAATTACGGTGAAAGAATAACTGGGAAATTGCTTTAAAAAATAAATTATAGTTCTAGGAATTGTCCTAAGAGCACAGAATAAATTTATTAAAGAAAATCAGCTAAATATCTGTAAAAAGAGCAAAAGTCCATGGCTACAAAGTGCTTCTTCCTTCCATGAGCTAAACACTATGAGAGCTCCACTTTAGCAGGTTTGGTCAGGCAGTTTGAGCTCCCTGTTTCTCCATGGTATCCCCCATGGAGGGAAAGATCATCAGGATTTCTCATCTGTACCAGCTCTGTGTTGCAGAAGCTAAATGGTAGGCAAAAGTAACCTAGAAATCACTTATGAGCTCCCTTCCTCCACGCATCCCACATTAGTAGGACAGAGATTCTACCTCAGAGTACTGGCCCCTCAACATCTTTTGACCAAGCTTGCTTCTGAGGTGGAGATTTCATGACAAGAGAGGCAAGCCATGAAGACTAGGGGCCCTTCCCCTCTCCCAACACTGCATTTGTAAAATGGGAGTGTTACTCAGAGAAATGGGCCAGCTGCACATCCCAGCTCCTAGATTTTAGCTAGAGGGACAGATCTTTCATGAGAGAGCTCTGCAACTCCTCCAATTGAAATGTCTGTCCAAATGAACAGAGTGCAGAGATGTTTAAACATAAGGTACTCTCAAAAACAACAAAGATTTTTCTAGTAAACAATGTAGGGGAGACTGGTAACTCCATGAGAGCTACAACTAAACTGTACAACAGCTGGTTTACCAGAGAAAATCATGGAAAGAGACAGGTAAGAGTATCCCTCCCAGGGTCAGAACTAACCTCAAAGAATGACCTCAAGAATTATCCCTATAAAGGAGCTCAAATTTAATTGGGTTGGACTCTGGAGTATTTCATGCCCCAGGGCATTATTGAAAACAATAGGACAGTCAGGGGAAAGTAGTGGAGACTAACAGCTGGGTATATGATACCAGCAGAGGCAAACAGTTTAACTAAGAGATCAGGAAAAAAGAGAGAACTCTGTCCAAACTACTTCATCCCAGGTTGACTGTGCCTATGTCCAAGGCTGCTGCTTCTGAAGCATCCCGTGACAGGCTTCACAGTACCAGAGAAACAGGCTTAAATCCAGCCAAGTCACTAAACATAAAAAAAACAAACAACAACAACAAACCATGGGAGTTTGTTGTATGCAGAGTTTTTATAACATATTATTTAAATTGTCCAGTTTTCAACAAGAAATTCTAAGATACAGAAATAAATAAGAAAAAGTGATAAGCAGGAAAGTAAAAGTAGGTAACAAAAACTGCCTATGAAAGAGCTCAGATGTTGAACTTCAGAGACAAAAGCTTTAAAGCAGCCATTGTAAATATGTTTAAAGGACTAAGGAAATTGTGTCTAAAGATGTAAAGAAATGTATAATGACAGTGTCTCCTAATAGAGGATATCAATAAAGAGATGGAAATTATACACAAAAAACTATTATGAATGAAAATTCTGGAGTTGAAAAGCATAACTGATAAAAAGAATTCACCAGAGGGGATCCACAGGTTTAAAATGGCAGAAGAAAGAGCAGGGAAATTTGAAGATAGATAAATAAATATTGCATAGTTCAAAAAACAGAGAAAAAGTAATGAACAAAAATTAACAGAGCCTCAGAAATATGTGGGACACCATTAAGCACACAGACAGATGTGCAACGAGAATACCAGAAGGGAAAGAGAAGAGAGCAGAAAAAATATTTGAAGAAATAATGTCTGAAAACTTCCTGAATTTGATGATAAATATTATTTTACACATCTGATAGGCTCAGTGAACTCCAAGTAGGCTATAGATTAAAAAGATCCACATAGAGACACTTTATAGTAAAAATGTTGAAAAACTAAGACAAGGAGAAAATTCTGAAAGAGACAACTTGTCATATACACAAACCTTTAACAAGATGAACAGATTTCTTATCTGAAATGATGGATAAGGGAGCAGGATGACATATTCAAATACTAAAAGTAAAACAACAATGACAATACCATCCGTGAACCCTGTTAACCAAACATATTTATATCCAGCAAAATTCTCTTTCAAAAATAAAAGTGAAATTAAGACATGATCAGATAAAGAAAAACAGAATTTGTTTCTAGTAGATTCAGGCTGAAGTTCTTCAGACTGAAAGCAAGTAACCCCAGACTTTCATTTGAATCTGCACGAAAAACAAAGAACATCAATAAAGGCAATTTATATAATTATATGATACTATAATTGTATGTTTTTCTCCTTTTCTTAATTCATTAGAAAAGCAATTGTGTAGGACTATATATATAATATATAAATAATTATGTAAATGATTAACAGTTATATAAATTATATTTTTGAGCTTATATCATATTTTAGAAATGATACATGTATTTTACAATAATAGCACAAAGGAGGTGGGGGGGTGGGAGCCACACTGTAATGGAGTGAGGAAGTGACACCAGATGGTGACTTGAATCTGTAGGAACAAATAAAGCAAATCAGAAAAGGCAAATAAGAAGTTTAGTATAATAAACACTATAAATATATACTTTTCTTTCTTCTCTCAACTTCTTTAAAAGACATAAAATTATATAAATAATAATTATAACAATGTAATGTGTTAGTAACTTATATAGATGTAATAATAGCACCTAAAAAAGGGAGAAAGTAGCTATGTAGCATTATTCTTTTTACTGTAATAATGTTCGCTCATATTTGAAACTTAGTAGAAAGAATTAACGTTATTACTGATTATTTTCATATACAAATAAAGCCAAATCCTTCATTAGCTCTTACTAAAGGAATTACATAAGAGAAGAAGAAATATGTGCTAGTTCTCTTCCTGACTGGAAGGCATCATACCATAATACCTTTTTTCTAAGGAGAGACATTTTATACTTTTCTTTGGTAGGGGATACCGGATTCCAAAGGTGAAGAGATAGGCCATGTTTCTTTCTTTCGTTCTTTCTTTTTTCTTTTGGCAGTTTATTTGTTCTACCAGCTGACTGAAAGGATGAAGCATAAAGAAAATGTTTTACACCAGGAGCAGAGCTGAAGAAACATTTACTCTGAGCTTGGCTGAAACAGGGATGGTTTAAAGCAAATTGCAGAAGGTGCTTTAGACTCAAAGTCAAACAGGTAAGTAAATAGGTCCTTCAGTTTGAAGGAAAATATATGACTTCCTTAAAAAGGAAGAATGAGTATAGGTCAATAGGTAGGAATTAGTTTATTAAAACACACATGATTTTTTCTTTATTTTTTTATCACGGTAAGAACATGCAACATAAGGTCTGACCCTTGACAAATTTTTAAGTGCATGATAGCACTTAAATAATAACAGTATTTTTAACTATAGACACAATGTTGTACAGCAGATCTCTAGAACTTACTCATCTTGTATAACTGAAACAGATATCATTGAACAGCAACACGTCATTTGTTAGTTCGCTATAAAATACTTCTCCAAAAGTGTTGTCTGCTTTGAGGTTTGTTAGACATCATTTAAGTTTGACTATTTTAACAGAGGAAGCTATATTTGATCCTTAAAGTAATTGGCAATCCATGATCATAAATACTTCAGTATTTGTGCAATACCTGGAAAGAAGCTATATTCTAGAGGAAAACTATACAATATAGAGGTGCTGCTACCTAGTAACATAACATGAAAATAATAGGTAAGTTTTTAGAAAGTCAGATGACTACACTGACCCCGAATTCATGAAGCAACAGACACAGACAACACACATTTCCTTTCTAGACTTCATGACACGTTATCATTTTTTTCATTTGTCCCTACAATTTGTTATTAGTGTTTATCTAATGTTTTTTCAAGGAGAGCTACACTTTCCAATGTCATGGATTTTCATGCTTAAAGTATCTAGATTTTCTGTGTCTGGGGCAACACCTTAACCCAGGTGAGAGTGTGGGTGAATTGCACCAGAATGGTGATAATAGAAAGTGGCGGAAATTTGACCTTTACAGTCACACAATACCCTGGCTATTCTCTTCTTTTTTGTTACAGAGTTTCAGTTATGGGAATTTATATTCTTTTCTTCCATTAAGAACTTTAATATTCATTTATTTAATACTATAAAGGAATGAAACTAAATGATTTAAATAGATTCGTTCAGTATCACTTTGTGGCTCCTTGGGTTGCATAAACTTAAGAGACTGATTTTATCTTTGGACAGTAACCATTTGAAAATTAGCTTATAATATGTCTTAGAAATATACAGTCATAAAGTTTTCTAAGAAGGTGTTGTCTAGATTGGTTGGATGAAATACTTGGATTTGTGTCATTAATATCTTATTTCCAACTTGTGTGTTGACTGGCAGAAGTGTTTGTAAGTAAATCACATCTACGAATAAAGAGTAATCATTGCAAATTTGATTTCCACACATGGAAATGTTTTATTTTAAATCATGATACTTTTTCTCTCGTAATGCCAAAGGGCATTGTAGCTGGTATGCTTCTCTCATGCTTGGCTGTCGGGAGAGCATCTTTCCTCGGTAAGGTAGACATACATTTCTCTCATGTTCTTGGAGTAGAAGTGGAATTGCAACATAACATTACAATGTGATACCATACAGTGAGGCTGGGATTTGGGGCTAGATATTCCCTTAAAAAGGAGGATGACAAAAATAGCTGGCTTTGATTCTTGACTGTATTATTTGTGAACTGAGTTTGAGCACATTACTTAGCATTTTAAGACTGTTTACTCATCTGTCAAAGTGGGTAATATTTATCTCATAGGGTTATTTTGAGGAATACATAAGATAAATGCATATGAAAATTTGACCACATGGGTATTTAACACATGTTTGCTAATGCTATATTCCTTTTTTTTAAAAAAAAAATATGTGCAACTTGTTAACATTATTACCTTGAAAAATTACATTAACATGTCAGATACTCAGTTTATTTATATACAAAATTGAGTAGTATTATTAAACCATTCTAAAAACTTTTAATTAAATAATATTTTATAAGTGAATAAAACAACTTTTTTATGGAGGAAAGAAAAGAAAAATGTACAATGTGAATAGAGGTAATAGAAAAGAATGACCAAATCATAAAGGAAGAAAGAGAAAAGCTCAACCAAAAAGAAACAGAAGAGCTAAACCAAATTGGTACAGCAAGTAATTGTAATGAAATGCACTGCTTATTTGTGATCTAGCTGAAAAGACAAGATGAAAACATGAAATAATTAGAGACAATATAAAATCATATTTAAATACCAGATATAGTTATGTGTACATGGGGGTAGAGGAAACAAGTTAAATATTTTTTAAAATTCCATTTGTAAGGGTCTAAAAGGAAAGTTGCTGTTGTACAAAAAGCACCAAGAAAAGGTTTAACACTGTTCCTCACTGAAAATAAAGATAGTAGTAATTGGAGGAGAGGATCAAAATGACTGGTGTTTCTTTGGGCATCACCAAATTTGTCCTAGTGACAGAATGCTCTGAAATGCAAAACAGAGAAGCTGGAAGATGAAAGAAACCAAGTATTTTTAATGTAACATTAAAGGGCAAAATACTAATAATAGGCCTCTTTCTTTAAAGACCGTATGGAGAAGATGAAAGAGGAAGATAATCTAATGCTTCCTCTTCCTCTCATCCTACCTCTGTGTCATTTTTTAGCTCCTACTTTAGATGTTAGATCAAATGCAAACCAGTTTAGTATCTGAGTACATCTATAGCAGTATTTTCAATGTGGGGTCTACATACCATCATCATCAAAATAATTTAGAGTGCTTATTAAAAATGAAATTCTTTTTTCAGATGGACAACAGGTACATGGAAAGGTGCTCAACAACATTAATCACCTGGGAAATGCAGATCAAAACCACAATGAGATAATACCTCACATCTGTTAGAATGACTGTCATCAAATGACAAGAAATAACAAATGTTGGAGAGGATGTGGGGAAAAGGGAACTCTTGTGCACCATTGGTGGGGTAGTAAAATGGTGTAGCCAAGATGGAAAACAATATGGAGGGAACTCAAAAAATGAAAAATAGAAACACCATATGATCTAGCAACCCCACTTCTAGATATGTATCCAAAGGAAATGAAAACAGAGCCTTGAAGGGATATGGGTACTGCCATGTTCATTGCAGCATTATTCCCAAGAGCCAAGTCAGGGAAATAACCTAAGGGTCTATCTACAGATGAATGGATAAAGCAAATGAATAGATAAAGCAAATGTTATTCAGATCTGAGAAAGAAGAAAATTCTTCCATTTGTGACACCATGGATTGATCTTGAGGGCATTATGCTAAGTGAAATAAGTCAGGCAGAGTTAGACAAATACTGTACAATCTTACTTTTATGTAGAATAAAAAAAAAAAACCTGAACTCACAGAAACAGGGACTAGAATGGTGGTTTCCAGGAACTCTGAAGGTAGGGTAAATGGAGAGATGTTGGTCGACAGGTACAAATTTGCAGTTATAAGATGAATAAGTTCTGGGGATCTGATGTTCAGCATAATAGTTAACAATATTGTATGATATACTTGAAATTTGCTAGGAGAGTAGATCTTAATGCTCTCGCAATAGTAAAGGTAATTATGTGAAGTGATGGAGGTGTTAACTACCACAGTAATCATTTCACAATATATAAATGCATCAAATCATCATATTGTGCATCTTAAACTTACACAATGTTATACGTTAATTAAATCTCAGTACATCTAGGAAAAAATGTAGGTTCCTGTTCACACTGCCGGGTCTCTTGAATGATCTCAATTTTTAATAGTGACACCTGAGAATCAGTATCATAATTACCTGGAATTCCTATTAGTAATAAACTTAAGAGCTCTACTCTAGGTCTATGTGGGGGTCAAATCCCTAAAATTTTCTTTAAATAAATCAACTGAGATATACTTACTGATAGCTATGTAGGGGTTACTTGAGCTATGGCCAAAGACTAGAGGAAAGAAAATATTTAATGTATTCAATTTCACTCCAAAATAGCAGGTGTTACGGGGAGACAGGACAAGGAGCACAACAGGACTCTTGGAACTTTTGGTGGATGAAACCATTCACAAGATTATGGACAGTCTGGGTTTGGACAGATTCATGAGCATCTATAGGCCTGTAAGTGGCAGCATTTCTCTAGTTCTCAAACCCGTGGTGCAGGCAGCATGCCTGAGCTTCCCTCAGTTTCTTGATTTTGTGGAAGCATCCCTGCTTTGAACCACAGACTGACTAAGGTGGCTGAAATCAAGAACCTATCCCTCAACTGATTCTTAGAGTATGCCTGTCACCTCCTGTAGGAACCGTGTAAAATTCTCCTATAATTAGAAATGTGATCATTAAAGTACTTGAAAAATACAGGCAATAACAAGAACATATTTTGTGTGCTTACTATGTGTTAGGTGTCATTCTAGGTACTTTCACTTGGTCCTCACAGCAACCTTGTGGAGCTAATATTACACCCATTATGCAGATGGGGAAGACTAAGGCGAGAGAGGATAGGCAACTGTCCAAAGTCACTTAACTGATTAGGGACAGCACAGATATAAAAATCCAAATAGTCTAGCCTTCCAGCCAGTGCTTTGAATCTACACCCCAGATTGCCTCTTCAATAAAGCGTAATTAAGTATTGTTAAAAATTACACAAAATTGTAGTGAGGAGGGGCTCTGTGTGGCACCAAAGGAGTAACAATGTAAGAATATAAAGATAGTATGGGAATAAATGAAGACCAACAAAACGAGAAAAACAAAGGCAATTTATTCTGAGCTGGTTATAGCAAGGGGGTCAGCGGCTACTGTCACTTGTATTTTGTCAGAGACTCAAAGGCAGGCAGAGGAGCTGGAAAGCTTTATGGTGAAGAAAAGGGAAGCTGAAGGTGTAGCCTCATTGGAGGCTGTTGGCCTGGGGACGCTCTAAGCGGGCCATGTGGAAGCGGGACATCCTATATGATTGATTAGGAGTGCATATTTGGCTTACTCTGGTTTGTCCTAAGTTGGAAATGGGGACGGAAATTAAGAAGTTGTCCATTAATCAAATCCTGGCCATTCGGGGCTGATTGATAGAGTCATTGTTTAGTTTCCTGGATTGCCACTAGAGATAGCAATCTGTCTTCCTGGAAGTCTTACTGATAGCAAGCTGACTTCCTGGTTGTTTATTGTAGGTAAGGGTTGATTTCCTGGGCAGGCTACTGCAGGCTTTGTGCCGGGAATGGCCAGCAATCCCTCTACTGACCGATGAAAGATTACTCCAAACTTCTCCGTGAAAGAGAGGGGAAGGCAATGCTCAGAGGCGAAGACCCTTTGCTCTTCTTTGTTCCCACTTTTATTGGTTCTTCAAGATAATCACAAATCCTTATCACTGTTCCTCAAGCACATGATGTTGACAGGAGGTCTTACTGAAACTGGGAGGATCTGGTTATAGGGATGATAGGATATGCTAATTTGGGCATGTTCTATCCAACATAGCCTAAGGGACAATGCCTACATCTCTTAATCACAGGGCAGCTGTTTGGGCTAGGAAAGCTTCGGGAAGGCAACCCCATGGCATTCCAATTGCAGAGTGGTCACCTAGGCCTTGGCATTCCAAAGGCCTACGCCCTTCTCCGAAACCTTTCCTGCCCTCAGCTGCCTTCGAGTTACATTTTAGCAAGCTGAATATTATGGCTGATTTCATGCTCTAAGTTAACCCCAACAACTTTGCATCAGAATTTTATTTTTATAGATGGTCTGGCCATTGTCCGTTTTTATATTCAGTCTTTCAATTGATTTGAAAACAAAACACAAAACTTCCCTATCTATGGGGAAAAAAAGAGAATAAAAAAAGTTGAGATGAACACTAAGCTAGGAGAGATAACTACAAAATAAATGGAAAAATGTATTAACACATGTTAATATACTTATATGAAGACCTTTAACAAATTATGAAGAAATTGCTCAACATCTCAATGGAAAAAATAATGTGGGCAAATAACAGGTAATTCACAAAAGAAGAAAATACGTTTAACTTCAAAGAAATGCAAAAAAAATTGAGATTTAATTTTTAGCCTATTACATTGACAAATATTAAAATGACTGACAAAATTGAGTGACAGCATGGATTGGAATAAACATTCTTATACACTGCTAATGGTAGTCTGAATTGGTCCAACTTTCCTAAAAGGCAATTTGGCAACTGTATCAAATGTCTTAAACATATGCCTTCCCTTTGGGCCAGCAGTGCTCTTCTAGGAATTCATCCTAAGAAATGAGACAAATACACAAATTTGAGGGAGAAAGATGAATTCAAAACACCCTGTGATTCCAAAGTAATGGATTCATTAAATAAATTATGATACATTACATATAGTCCTTAAAAAAGGTGATGCAGAAATATATTAAGTAATGTGAAAAGTTCTATATTAGTTGCTATATTAGCATAATCTATTTGAGAAAACAATCTGGAAGAAGAGCTAATAGTTGTTGTCTTTGAATGGTCATGGGTTTTAAAAATGTTTTAGTATTATTTTTGTTTTTCTCTGATTTCTAACTTTCAACAATGACTAAGTCAACGAGTGTTGCTGAGAAATTAGCATTAGTGCTGTTAGTATACAGAACTAAAAAAAAAAAGCATATATAGTTTATAATCTCTCCACCTGGAAAATACCTATCAACATTTTAAAAAACTAATCCATGCACATTTTTAGAATATTCAACTAATTGTTCAAAAGGTTTATAATGAGAATCAGGGCTTTCCTCTGTTCTCCTGTCCCTCTTCCCCAAATTATTATTTTTAACAAAATTTTTATGTATTGTTTGATCACATTTTTATGGATGGGGAAACATCCATACATCAAAAAAGAGAGAAAAATTAACTAATTTTTGGTGTTAGTTGGCTCAGGTAATAAATCTCACCTTCTGTCCCCTTTAGCTCTTATCTGAATTCCCAAGTTTCCAACTCATTGGCTTCATACGAGGATGACCTACGTTATACCTTATAATCTATTTTAGAATATATAGCTTTTTATAAGTCTTTGAGTTCAAATACCCATCTTTTCCTTCCACTTAAATTAAAGGTGCATTTAAACAGGCTCAGCATTTCCTATATACTGACTGTATGTTCATTTTGTTGTAGTCCCGATGCACAGTTGCATCGTTCCACAGATTATCCACGATGCTAAAAATTCTTCCCACACTTGCATTTGACACAGGAATTGAAATAGAAAACTGAACCCATTTAAACAAATTTAGAGCTGCAGTTTCAGTGCTAAAAACAAGTTTTGATTTTTTTAGTGTTGTTTCCTCAAGAGAAATGATCATCTCATGTCCAAAGCACAGACTTTCTCATAAAGAGAATTTGGAGTGGGCTCTTATTTTCATGATGAAAACATTCAGATGTGAATTACTTCATCAAAAGGAGGAGATGGCTCATGATCAGGCAAACACAAAGCACCCAGAGCAGTACATGGTAGATTTTCAAAAAGAAATTACTTCTCTCTATACGTGAGAGCTCTTGTATTCATATTTAATTCTTCACAGGTAAACTTACCGACTACACAAACTGATAAATAGTTACTTTGCAATGTGTATAAAGTTCCTGCTGAAAAACTTAATATTGATTTTTTTTCTTCAGGAATTTTGGAGCTAAATTAAAGAAATTTGACTGATAAAAGATTTTGTTTAATAAAATTCCCAAATACTGTTTACCTTAAATGAGGGTTGCAAATATCAGAGCTAAACAAGGATCCAAGACTGCATGTTTATATGAGAAAAGTTCTGTATTCTTGCTACACAGTTGTATATGGCCTCAGGCCATGTATTCAGACTGGGAGGTGTGGCCTCCAATCCTGCATTATAAAGAGGCGCCATTTCATTGATCAAATGCTCAGAGATTCATGGCCAATCAGTTCAGTTGTGCAAAATGCTCTTGACTTTGACTAGAAAATCTGAACAGCTCTACAGTTCTTTTAACTCTTGCCATATACTGCAGTGTCTGTCATTCTTGTACCCTGGCTTCTGGATACATATGCTGTCCCTTAGCTTGCAAAGGACAGACATCTCGTAAAATATACAGATATCTTGTACAATATACAGATAACACATCAAAGTGGGACTTATTAAGGACGTTTCCTTTTACTGCTAGGACTCCAGTTTCATTAGAAATAACCTCTGCCAGGACTTTTTTGGCCTCAAATAGGTCACCCCTATGACTGTTCCAAATTCTGGTGGTCTGAAGTAGATCTGGGGTACTGACTATGGAAATCAGTCTTTTGAAGCCTGCAGCCTCATGAATATCAAGAAGATACTTCATCCACCACCACCCTTTACTCAATGGACTACTAAGTCACCAGCTTATGTCTTGATTTGGCAGCACTGTGTTAGTCCCTTGCAATTCCTGTGGTATTCTATTATTCTTTTCTTTTTTTGATGGGGTAGCTATTTATCCAAAGCTGGAAGACTACTTCTCCTATATTTCTTTCTAATGAAACATCTCTCCATAATTTAGTTCAGTTATAATCTTTCACTGTCTTCTTGAGAATTGGCCTTTTCAAAATAATCATGGCTACATTTGCCATTATAAGAGCCAAGTTGCATGGATTATATGCTGAACAATCCAGGGGACACCATTTGCATGGTAATATGAGTGTCACCCCTGACATTGAGCAATATGGTTCTCTCACTGAACAATAAGGACTGCCACATATAACCAAGACATAAATGGTCAGAGAAGGCATCCCAGAAGTAACATAAAAGGATCCTTCTGACAAGTCACGGTTCCACTTAGATGTCAGTCATTTCCCTATCTGTGGAATTTATCACACTGTGGTATAATAGATAATTTTATTTCTTTGCCTCCCCAGCTATACCATGAGCTTCATGAAAGTAGAGATCACTCACATTCTGTCATCAAGGGGATAGTAAAACACCTGGCATATTTTAAGACTTGGAAAAATAGACTCAAAGACATTCAATGGTGTGCTAAACAGCAAGAAAAGGAGGTAAATCTGGGGGTGGGTGAGACCCAAATGGTAGGTGTCATGTAATTCTTGCCCCAGCAAAAGCCATCTGCTTATGTCAGTATCTATAGGTCTACATCTTAGAATTGCTAAAGATGAAAAAGGCCATCAAACCTCAGAGTTTCAAGTCCAGACACCCCCTCAGCTCACCACATTTTCTATAGCTCTTTAAGATACTTAGCACCTTGAGGCTGCCATTCTATCTTTTAGCAGAATAATACAAAATGAAAACCATAATGAGCACTAATAATACCATGGCTAGTGTTAGTACTTAGATCTGCCATATGGGCATATGGCAAAGGATCAGGCACATGAACTTGATTTTCACATACAAATGCACCTGGGATTGAAGAGACCTTTGCGGAGAAATCTAAAAGATTTCCTAAGAAGTATGCCTTAAGAAGTATGAATATACCCTAAGAAAGGTGAAAGAGGAGCCAATAATATACATATATTAGTAAAGCCCAACTTAGACAAAGCAAAAATTTATACTCAAGGTGTACTATTAAGTCCTCAGGACCAATTTCACCTACAGTTTTAAGAATAATAAAAGAACAATACATAATGAAAATAGCTGCATATTAGTCAGTTCAGAAATTAACCCAAACTTTGACCATTCAAATCTCTTTTTCTCCTGGGTCCATGTTTTGTTTTGTTCAATGGTGGGAATCAGACAACTAGCCCTGAATTTTCAGATAACCAATATTTTGTCTATTTTCAATAGACATCCACCAGGATGTAAATACCACAAGTGCAGGGACTACACTTATTAATGTGTTCATTCTATTATTTATTCATGCAAATCTATTTGTTTAACTTCCATATTCCAAGCATTATAGTAGATTTAAATATCCACTGATTCGCAAAATGGGCATAGTTCCCACCCACGTAGAACTTATGGCCCAGTAACCCAGTTCAGAATACAGATATTGAATAAATAACTACACGGTTACAAATTTCAAGTGTTACGAAGAAAAATAATGTAGTGTCATGGATAACTGCATGACTAGATTTCTATATTTGACAAAATGTCAATTAAAAAAAGGTGAAGTAAAGACATGTTTACTAAAATAAATATGGGGGAAAATTAATCACCAAAAGACTGTCAGTTATTGAAAACTCTAGAAAATAATCTTCAGGTCCAAGGAAAGTGATCTCTAAGTGAAGTGAACATCAAAGAAAATGGTAGATGAGTGGGCAATATAAATATGAACACTGAGTCTATAAATCGAAAGTAATAATGTCTGTTGTAGCAAACACATAAACAGAAAACTGACTTTCAAATTTCAGATAACAAAAAAAGTCATAGAGCCATAATTTACCAGTTGGAGTGAGTGGTATTAATGGGGGTAAAATTTCTAGTATCCTAATATTTTCAAAGAAGAGAGTAAAATAATTGAATAATTATAAACTTTAGTAAGTTAAATATGAATGTTATTTCTAATATTACCACAGGAGTGGAAACAGAGGGTCTGAATTTTATACTAATAATGAATGAAAACATTATTTAAAGTATTCAATAATCTGAAAGAACAAAGAAAAGAGATAAAAAGAGACTACAAAGAAAACGTATAAAACAAAATCCAAATATATTAGTAATTAGGCTGAGTACAAATAGACTAAATGCTCTAGTTTAATAAAGATAAACTGGGAACAAAAAATCTATACTGTTTATAAGGAATATATCTGAAAGACATGGCTATATAAAATGTTGAAAGCCATTAGATGGAAAAAGGCATGCCATTAAATCCTAATAAAAAGAGAAGTTGACATAACCAACAAAAGTAGACTTCAGACAAATACAATTAGTAGAATTAAAAAGAATTACTTCAAAATGATTAAAGATTCAATGAGCAGAATGTATAGCAATTTTAAAATTATATGCATATATTAACAAAGTGTCAAATTATTCAAGGGAAAATTTGACAGAAATACAATGAGAACTTGATAGATCTCCAAAGTCAGAAAGTTCAACATTCCTCTCTTAGGAATTGATAGAAAAGCATTTAAAAATATGAGGATATAAAAAAATTGAAAAACATAATTAACAAAGTTGACTCATCAACTGCAGAATGTACATTAATTTCAATCATGCACAGATCATTTATAAATATTTAACACATACCAAGCCATAAAACACGTCTAAACACAAATCTTTCCAGATAATTAAAGAGACTATTTCCCGACACATTTCACAAGAACAGCATTATCCAGATAGCAAAACTAGACCAACATGTTGTAAGACAAGAAAACTACAGAACAATATCCTTCATAAACATACATGTATATATTTTCAACAAAATTTTAACAATTTATATTAATGGTATGTAAAAAAGATAATATATTACGACCAATTTGGAAAAATCTCAAGAATGCAAAGGTGGTTTAACATTTAAAGATCATGTGATTCACCTTATTAACAGACTACACACACACGAACATACACAATAACAGTGACAATGAAGCACATAGATCAACAGATATAGGGAAAAGCATTTGACAAAACCCACATCCATTACTAATAGAAGTTTCCCAGAAAACAAGAAATTGAAGAGATGTCCCTAATCTGATAAATGTCATCTACGAAAAGCTTTCAGCTAACATCGTTCCTAATGGTGAAAAGAAAATGAATGTTGTCTCTTAAAATTCTGAACAAAGTAAGGATATTCTCTCCCACCACTTCTATTCAATATTGTATTGGCGATTCCAGTCAGCCCAGTAAGGTAAGAAAAACATTAAATGACAACATTATTGCAAAAGAAGTAGTAGAATAATCTTCATTTACCAAAACCAGAATGGTTTCTGTAAAATATCTTCTGGAATCTAACACAAATAAGCTAATAAATCTAATATGTGAAGTTAGCAAGGTTGTAGGATATAAGATGAATACAAAAAACAGTTGGATTTCTGTGTATTAGCAATCAGTAATTGAAATACTGAAGATAGCATTTACACCAGCATCAAAAAATATTACTTAGAGATCAATCTGAGAAAAGCTATTCAAGGCCATTACACTGAAAAACAGATAATGCTGAAAGAAATTAAAGAAGCCCTAAAAAGATGGAGAGATGCATGTTCGTAGATTAGATGACTCAATGTTGTTAACCTGTCATTTCTCTCTAAATTGGTTTGTAGATTCAATGTAATATCAATCAAAATCCCAGGAATTTTTGGTAGGCTTATATTTGAACTGACTGATATTAACATTCATATTGAAATGTAAAGTATCCAGGGGTCCCCTGGGTGGTGCAGTTAGTTAAGCAGCTAACCCTTGTTTTCCTGCTCAGGTAGTGGTCTTAGCTTTGTGAGATCAAACCCGGGCCTCAGGCTCTGAGCTCAGCAAGGAGTCTCTGGTGTTTCTGTCTCCCTCTCCCTCTGCCCCTTCCTGTGCTGGTTCTCTCTCTCTCTCAAATAAAGAAATAAATCTTTAAAAAATGTAAAGTGTCCAGAACAGACAAAACAATATTGAAAATAAAAGAATAAATTTGGAGGATTTTATAGTACCTTTTGTTAAGAACATAAATTAGCATGGGGCTCCTGGGTGGCTCAGATGGGTAAACGTCTGACTCTTGATATCAGCTCAGGTTTTGATTTCAGGGTTGTGAGTTCAAGTGCCACATTGCGCTTCATTCTGGGCCTGGAGCTTACTTAAAAAAAAAAGAATATAATTTAGCACATTTTGCAAACTGGGATAGCGTTATGTAGTAATGCTATAGTTGGGAAAGAAAACTAGTAAACTTGAAAAAACACACATATCCTATGACTTAGTCTTTCCACTTCTAAGAGTAATCCTTATAAATCTGCATGTTTATATGCAACAAGAAACGAAATGCAAGAATGTTCAAAGCAGCATTTTTTACATTTTCTAAAAACTGAAAAGAACCCTTTAATAGTAAAATGGATGAATGAATTGCCATATCAATAAACCATGGAATGTTATACAGCAATGAAAATTAATGAGCTAGTTCTATGTGCAACAATATGGCTGAAACTTAAAATCTTAATAGTGAATGGAAAAGAGCAAGTTATAGAAAATATATGCAGCATAATTGCATTCATGTAGTATTCCAAACAGGCAAAACTCAAGTACTTTGCTTGGAGATGCATACACAAGAATGAAAACTAAAGAAAAACAAGGAATTGCTTATAATCAGTGTCAAGATAATGATTACCCCAAAGGAGAAGGAATGGTGGGAGGAGCCACATGTGGGAATTCTGGAATGCTGCTATTATTCTTTTGCCTGATTTATGTAATATTTCCATGAGTATTGCTTATAGCTGTTTATTAAATCGAAAACACACTTTTTACACACTTTACTAGATGCATACATATATTCTATTTTATAATATAAGAGTTTAAAAAACAAAAACCACAAGTCTTTGTAAAACCTAGGGAGAGGTGTCTGGGTTCCTTTCCTGGGCTGGGCCAGACCTTGTGATTTTAAAGCCTAAGTATTTGTCTCTTATGAGGTGTCATAGAGCCTATTGGCAAAATTTTTAAGCTTATTCCAGCACTACTCCTGTGTCAAAAGTTGGCTCTCCAAAAATCTCTATTTCCTCTTCTTACACTCACCTGTATCTACAGGCTAAAAACTCAGGTCTCTAGACTATGACTTACAAGCATTAAGAGAAAATGTAGTGCTAGTTGGAGCTGGAGGTAAAGACTCCTAACTGGAGTGTAACCAGTCATGATGGAACACTTCACCTACTCAGTGGAGCCTGCAGATTGTCCCTTCATGTGAACTGACAGCACCTCAGAACACTGGATTGGTTCAGCAGTGAAGCAGGGAAAACTGTGTCCAAGTGAAGATAATCTGATACACAAAAATTCTCTAAATTGTTATAATGGTAGATAAATGTTATGGTTGGTGCAAAAGTAAGTCATTACTGGAGGCAAATGACTGAACTAAAGAAATTTGATTTCCCCTGGATTTTAACTTCATGGGTGGCTGCCTGCAAGAAAACTCAATATATCTCTAAGACTTCTGCCTCTTTGCCGATTTGACTGAAATCAGCCTATAAAAGCCAAATGATTTTATTCCACAAGAAAGTAGGACAATATTGGAAGGGTCTATTTTTAATAAAAATTCAGAATTCCTTAAAGGCTATGGTTTCTTTGTCAAATTAGTTAGTGGAATCTAAATATTTTGGTTTCTTATGCATACAAAGGGGAACATTTGATCCCCAGCTAAAAGAGGTCAGTCTGAGATAAAGCTTACAAAGTAAACATCACCTGCATGATGACATACAGGAGAACTATGTCTGGTCACATGAAAAGTGCTTCCTTAACGTCCACAATAGCCAAACTATGGGAAGAGCCAAGATGTCCATCAACAGAGGGATGGCTAAAGAAGATGTGGTGCATATATACAATGGAATATTACTCACCATTCAGAGGGATGAATACTTACCATTTACATCGATGTGAGTGGAACTGGAGGGTATTATGTGGAGCGAAGTAAGTCAATCAGAGAAGAACAGTTAACATACGGTTTCACTCATATGTGGAATATAAGAAAGAGTACAGAGGATTATAGGGGAAGGGAGGGAAAACTGAATGGGAAGGAATCAGAGAGGGAGAAAAACCATGAGAGACTCTTAACTATGGGAAACAAACAGGGTTGCTGGAGGGGAGATTGATGGGGAGATGAGGTAATTGAATGGCGGGCATTAAGGAGGGCACGTGATGTGATGAGCACTGGGTGTTATATGCAACTGATGAATTACTGAACTCTACATCTGAAATTAATGGTGTACTGTATGTTGGCTAATTGTATTTAAAGAAAAAAAAAGTGCTAGCTTCTGCAATTAGAAAAAGTGATATAAAGGGAAAAACTAGGGGAAGATTCCAGTACCCATTCTGTTTTTAATTTTGGTTCCGGGTTGGCAAAGTCATGGATTTGTTGGATCTAGGGGAAATATTACTGTCTAGAAAGGATCATGGATCATTGGTGTCTCCATTGGTGTGCTCTGGCTCAGCAGCATTCTAAAGGCAGGGTCAGTAGGATATTAGGGGAGATCTAGACATGACTCCTGAGCTTTCTTCCAATGGGAAAGCAGTCCGCAATTACAGATTGGAAGTGAAATGCGGGGAGAACGGCTCAAAAAGTAAACTTGTTGTGGCCATGGATCATGCCTTTCTTTCATTCCTCTCTTTCCTAACCAAACTTATACTTCCTAATGCAGTGTTCCTGTGAATCATCCACTCAACGGTTATCAATTTGCTGACAAATAGGCAACTTGCTTATTGTGGGAGAAAGCAACAGTATGGGATATAAGTACTTTTTCCTGCAGTCGTGACATCAGTCGACTCTATGTAGATCCAAGAAGCCAGCACTTCCATTTCAAACCACAAAAAAGATACCTTGCTTACAATAAGATTTACCTTAATCTAGGAAGAAGAGCATGAAAAATTATTACCATGACTGCTTCAGTCCCTTATACATACTGAATGGTTTTTACATCTTCCTATAACCACTTGGCCCAGGTTTAAGAGAAGCAAGAAGATAAACAGCTCATGGGGGGTAAATCTGTTTGTAGTACTTTAGCTACATCCTGACTCAATTGACTTAAATAAAAAGGCCCTTTACTGACTTATCGAACTGCAACCCCAGAAACAGGATGGGCTTGAGGATGACCATCAGCTCGTGACTCTGGCTCTGTTTCTCTGCAACTTCCCTGGCTGTGTCCCCATGTAATAATGATTACATCTTTGTGCTGCTTCTCTCATGGAGAAAATGCCTGTGGTGGTTCCTGCCTTCACATCCATATGCCACAAGAAAGAAGAAAGAAAGAGGAAGAACGAAAATATTTGTATCAAAGACTTCTAAGCAAGTGTCCCAAGATCCATCTGGACTGGGTTGTTTATATTACTTGTTCATCTCTGGACTAGTGATTGTGGATGGGGGAATGAAGTGGATTAATTAACACAAGCCAAGAAGGCTCAGCCGAAGCCAGGCAGAGTCCGTTTTCCTCACGATTTGCTAAATGAGTAAGAGCAAAAGCCTGAACCAAAATTTAGATGTCTAGGAAAGAGAAACATTATTCTGGGCAGGCAACCAAAGAGAGAGAGAGAGACACTAAGAAAGAAAAAAAAATAGCAATAGTTCTCTAGTTTGGCTGCATGTTAGAATCATCTGGGGCATTTGCAAATCCTCATGTCCCAACCAAAACACTGGGCCAAATAAGTCAGAATCTCTGGAAGGAAGGGAGAAGGCAGGGGTTCTTAAGCTTCCACGGTTGATTCCAGTGTGACTGCAATGAGACCATTGCATTGCATGGGACGTGTTTATTACAGGAAGACAGAACTAATATCTGTCAGCTTCTCCTCACGTGGGGATTTTGAAGAGAGATGAGTTGGTTTTATTCCCCAAGCTCTGGCAGCTTAAAGCCACCTGAGCTGACAGTTGTATTTCCCCTTACAAAGGGGCTTACACATGGTAGAATTATACTTTTCTAGCCTCACAATGAACAACACAAAGGTTACAACGGTGGCTAAATCCCACGTGGTAAGCACAGAGAAGGCCATTGTAAGCACTGCTTTTCGAGAGTGACAGAAAATAGAGGGGGATTACAGATGGGTTTAAAATACCATTTCCTTCCCACCACCATTAGCGATGTTTGTAGAGTGTGCAACCCTGCATCCCTGGGCCCAGCAAGGTCAGCTGGGGCATGGCTTTGTTTTGTTTTGTTCTCTCGTTTTCATCACTGTCCTTTCATCTGTTCACTACTCATTTTCTCACTCTGTTTGCTCTTGTGGATCCTATGACTTCCCTCCTGAGAATTTACCAGAGTAATCAGGCTGAATTACAAGAGAGAAATCAAACCCCCTTCAGACGTTCCTGCTTTTCTTTCTTCTTCTTTGGGTAGGAGGGAGTTGTAAGAGGAATAAAAATTTTCTCTCTTGTTTGACTTCTAAAACTGCTTGGGCTTCTCGTGCAAAAGTTTTACCTTCTCTTTCGATTTGTTTTTAAAGAAAAATACAACAACCAAAACTTCATGATAGAGGACACAATTTTCCAGGATGCAAGAGTTACTCAGACAGTAATTTTTCAAAGGCCCATACTGGGACACATTGTCATAAAATTATCAGAGCACTGGGAAAAGAGAAGACCCTCAAAACTTCCATAGAGGTAACGGATTAAGTCTCAAGCAAAAGACAGGGAATCAGCGTGGCAATGGACTTCTCAACAGCAACTTTGCTAGCAGGAAGATAATGTTCTTCCAAATACTGAACTAAACACTTCTCGAAATTATCAGTATGTATGAGGTGTATTGTAAGCAGGTATGGAAACGAGAACATAGAAAAAGTCAAATGATTAGAAAGCAGGAAGAGCACATTTAGTAGAGCCAGCTTAATGGGTAAGGGAACCAGATCCTGGGGTGCCAGGAATTTTCCCTAAAAGAAGTTTAAGGATCTTTGATCTAGTGCTTCACCATCAATGGAAATCAGCTGCTTCTACTTTTTGCTATATTCTTTCTCCTCTTCTGACTATCCATCTTCCTTTTCACTCCTTCCTTTATACTTGTTGGTTTTTCAATTTCCTTTTCTTATATGAGTTGCTGGTTTTTTAAACATGCACTGGTTCAAATTGTTGAGAGATGAAACTTGATTTATTTTGCTTGTCTCTTCATGCCATGGCACATTATAGGTTGCTGTGGATTAATCAGGTTCTCATCCCTAATTATCAACTGAAGATGGTGGGAGGATATAATACATTTTAAACTGTGGCAGATTTGTCTTGTGTGGCAAGGGCTACAATCAAGGTATTTTCACTTTGAACAGTGGTCCTTTATCAGTAACACCTGGGAGCTTATTAGACATGTAGATTGGAGGGCTTCACCCTGGATCTACTCATTCAGAAACTCTGGGGGTGAGTGTCAGTCATCTGTGTTTTGGGAAGCTGTATGAGTGATTCTGATACACACTAACATTTGAAAACAGAGCCTTAGCAGGGGTTATCATAATATTTTTGAATATTTCATTTACATAATCTTTCTGTATCTAAAGTTTTCCAGTGGTAAGACGCAACATTACTTCTCTTTCATTTTTTTTTCCTGAAAATGTAATGGGATTTTGTATATTATCTTTTCTTAGCTATGGGTTGTGCATGGATGGACGGCAGGTGTATAATTAGATGAATGCACGTTCTCCAATAAGAGAACATGGTGCACTGGGTGTTATACACAAGTAATGAATCATGGAACATTACATCAAAAACTAGGGATGTACTGTATGGTGACTAACATAACATAATAAAAAAATATTATAAAAAAAGGAAAACACTAATATACACAAAACTTTCAACACATTTTATAAATGCTCTAGGTAGCAATAAAAGTTTCCTTGCATGTTTCCAGCCATGAGAAACTCATTCTTTTTGGTTTAATTTGATCGACTTTCCCAGTCATAGATCCATACTCTTTCCACTAGAGTAATACAGAATGAATTTAGATTTGACTCTCACTTACTGAGACTCTAGCATATGCCTTGTTATCTCTTTTAGATCTCCCAATTACTCAGTGTGTTAGGCATTTTTACACCCTTTCTGTGTATAAGTCCTTGAACATTTGTAGACACCCTTAATGTATCTCTTTCCAAGCAAAACAACCTAGCTCTGTCAGTTGCTTCTTATATGATATGGTTTTAAAGCCTTTCAAAATTCTGGTTCCTTTCCCTAAATGCTCAGTTCCTCATATTTCAATATTTAAATACTACACATGTAAGCAGTGGTCTGACACATGTGGCATATTACCTCCTTTATTCTGGACACAGTATTCCTATTGGATAAACCTAAAATTATCCTCAATTCCCAGCCGTATATTACTGTGGTTCATATAAACTGATGTCATCACAGGTCTCCCCTGACATGATTTTTTTTAACTGAAGTGTATTTTACATCTGTTCCTATTAAATATCATTTTAGTAGTTTTAGTCATCATTCCAATCTGTCATGATTTCTTTGAACTTTGATTCTATCTTCCTTTCTTTTTATTAGCTATTCCTCCCATATGTCTATTATCTGCGAAGCTTATAATCGTGCTTTTATGTCTTTGTTCAAGTTGTTGATAAAAATGTTGGGTAGAACAGATTCCCATAATAATGCACATAATACTAATATTTTATATTTGCATGGTGCTAAAGCATTCACAAAGCATATTCATGATCTCATTTGATACTATAATCCTGGATGGTAGGAAGGGCAACCTTATTTGCTTTTCCTCTCATTATGTATAAAGAAATGATGCTAAGAGGGGCGCCTGGGTGGCACAGCAGTTAAGCGTCTGCCTTCGGCTCAGGGCGTGATCCCGGCATTATGGGATCGAGCCCCACATCAGGCTCCTCTGCTGTGAGCCTGCTTCTTCCTCTCCCACTCCCCCTGCTTGTGTTCCCTCTCTCGCTGGCTGTCTCTATCTCTGTCAAATAAATAAATAAAAATCTTAAAAAAAAAAAAAGAAATGATGCTAAGGGAACATGAGTCACACGACTAGTGGTAGAGAGTTGGTAGTATAACTTAAATGTTTTAAAGAGGCTTTTGTTTGAGGAGGCAGCAGTAACCCAAACATGAAGGAAAGGCTTGGAGAGTCGGGGACAACTATCAGCCAAAATGAAAGCGAAGATGCTGAGCCAGAACCTGGACAACTATGTCTGCAAAATCAAGCTGGACTTACAAAGAATGCCAAGAAGCTATGATCCTACTTACATTTTTTTTTTGAGGTCTCACAAGAATACTTAAGAGCTTTAAATACATCAAACTGGAACATGTATTTGCAAAACCATCCTTTGCTTTCCTGGATGGTCACTGAGATGGAGTCAGTTGCTTGGCAAAGTATCCAAAAAGCATGGCTACTGTCCTTCCTGGGGCATGTGATAGAGAGGTTAGAATTTGGAACTTGACTAAATGAAAATGCATCTGTACAAGCACATGAGGGTTTTTTACAAGGAATATGTACTTACTTTAATGGGACTTCTTTTTCTACTATTAGTGATGACAAAACTGTGAAGCAGTGGAAAATGGATGGACCAGGCCATGGGGAAGAGGAGGAAACACTGCATACCATATTAGCAAACACAGTGTATGCGGGAATTGATCATCACTGGAAAGAAACTGTTTTTGCCTCATGTGGACAGCAAGTAGACATCTGGGATGAAAAAGAACAAGTCCTATATGTCCAATGACCTGGGGATTCAACAGTATAACTGGTGTTAAATTTAACCCAATTGAGACATTTATCTAAGAAAGTTGTGCTTCTGACAGGAATATAGTACTATACGATATGAGGCACGCTAGTCTTCTGGAAAAGGTCATCTGAGAAATGAGAACAAATACAATTTGTTGGAACCCTATGGAAGCTTTCATTTTTACTGCTGCAAATGAAGATTAGAACTTCCATAGTTTTGTTATGCGTGTACTGGACATTCCTCTAATGGTATATGTGGATCATGCATCTGTGGGGCTTGATGTGGATTACTTTCCCACTGGGAAAGAGTTATGTCTGCTAGTTTTGATAAATCTATTTGAATCTTTCCTGTGGACAAAAGTAGAAGCAGGGAAGTCTATCATACAAAGAGAGTACAACGTGTTATCTGTGTAAAATGGACTTCTGACAGCAAATATGTGTGGATCTGATGAAATGAACATTTGTCTATGTAAAGCTAATGCTTCTGAAAAATTGGGTGTGCTTCCATCATAAGAAAAAGCAGTCAAAGATTATAACCAGAAGTTGAAGAAGAAATTTCAACAACATCCTCATATAAAACACGTTGCTTATCACTAGCAAGCCTGAATCTGCGTTGATTTTGTTAGAGAAAAAGAAACACATAGTGACGGTTGTGAAATGACGCTTGTTATTCCTACCAATCCTGATATATAATTATTTGTTGCATTTTTAAATTTTATTTATTTATTTGAGAGAGAGAGAGAGAGAGATTGGGGGTGGGGAGAGGAGCAGACGGTGAAGGAGAAGGATAAGCAGATTCCACACTGAGTACAGAGCCTGATGAGGGGCTTGATCCCACAACTCTGAGATCATGCATGACCTGAGCCAAAATCAATAGTCGAAAGCTTAACCAACTGACCCACCCAGGGGCCCCTATTTGTTACATTTTGATTCACATAATCTGCAAGTAAAAGTATTGGCTTTTCTGAGCCACTAAGGGTAATGGAGAAAAGATGACAGCATATCTGAGTTTTCTAGGACAAGCATGAGTTAGCCAGATAGACATGAAGGATAAAGGGCATTCCAAGCCGGAAGAGTAATTACACAATGACTAGAGGTATGGGTATGGGGGAAGTGTCGGGAGATGATGGAGAATTAGACAGAGATACACAATTTAGAAATGTTTTCTTTTACTGATAGTATCACCCTACTTGTAATGTTAATTAACTATGTCCTGATGAAAATCTTAAATATCTTTAATTTTTTTGAGAGGAAACATCAACACTTCATTTATTTCCTTTTGACTTTTTTCGCATTTAATTCCTCTGTGTTTTAGATTTAAGAAACTAAGATGGTAAATTAAGAAAAATAAAAGGAAAGTTGTGCCTTGATTGAGTTACCTAACTTTATTCGCATAGCTATGTACATTTTAAAATAGAGCACAATATCAAAACAAACAATAATATCCCTGCCATGTTATGCAGAGGTATGATTACACAATTTAAAACTCAATTTTATTGTGCATACATGAAGACTGGTTTTTGATTGCTCAGTTTTTTTCCCCCAAACTCATAACAATTTCATTCTTCATCTTAAAGTTCTAAGGTTCAACTATATTTGAATTATCCATAAAAGAAATCATAAGTATTTTCTCTGTATGAAAATTTCCCCCCATAATTCATAACCTGAAAATGACTAAAGCAATTTGTGCACTAAAAATGGGGGGGGGGGCTCTTTGTTCTTAGACAAGGGCAAGGGAGTTTGAGAATCAAAGGATAATTTCTTGAAAGAAAAGGTTGAACAGGTCAAAACAGAAGGTGATACTGGATGTTGTTTTGAAATACTAACAATAGCATCCCTTCCTACTTGCCTCCGGTTACATGGTCTCAAATAAAACTTTCAGAGGCTAGCATCCCAGGATCTCTCTGAAGACCCTCTTTAAGAGCCATAAAGACCCAGTGTTCTCCATCGACTTACTTCTACTTTAGAGTGAGAGAAACATACACGATGAAAGGAAGGTTAAAATCTAAGGCAGACAACAAGGAAGCAGCTGAAAGGGCTTGTTCACCCTGCAGTGTAATGAAAGATGTTGGTTCTGAGATGGAAGTTATAGTTTGTCAGAGACTTCTGGTTGCCTAGAAGTTTGCAATCAAAGAGGAGTCGGAGTCTGATGTGGTTGCGAGGAAGTGGTGCCCGTGTTGCATCACTCCTCCATGATACAAGGGCCACACCAGGCTCATGTATTGAATTGGGAACCTCTGGGAAGTCCCCCAACAGAAGGCTTCCAGTTGTGTTCTGCTGAAGCAGTCAACTCCAAAGGGACCTGGCGTTCCTACTGTAAAGAGAGTGTGGCTGAGACTCGTGGCCTTTTCCTGCCACTTCTGTTGTGTCCTTTGCCAAACAGCACCTGGCAAGCCATGTCCGTGTACACAGAGTGTTTTACCACATTGTGAGGAAACCTCAAAGTCTAAACTGTTTGGTTAAAGATCTATGGACCTCCTAATCATAATGTATGAGACAGTCTCGTCTAGAAAAGGAGCCTGCATTTAAATAGCACCTCACTTGAGTATGAATAACTGTGTAGGTATTGAAAACCGCTAACACATTTCAAAATGGGAGTGTGTGGTAAGAAAATATAGTGTTAGGAAGATATGGACACACTCAAGATTAGCTACTATGCACTGAAATATTAATAGACTTAAGGTTAAAGTGATAATAAGTATCATACATCGATGCTGAAAATGAGAACAGAAGAAAACCTGGTGAAGAAGAATCAGAGTTCATACAGTCGCTGATTGATTTATTGCTAGTAAACTGACTGAATGGAATTAAAATGGAGTAGCTTTCTTTAAGTGAGCAACTTCTCTGTCTCATCACCCTTTGCTTGTGTTTTGAATTGAGACCCTGACATTTATCGTAGATGAGGTCACAGTGTTGAGCAAAGCTGAATAGTGAATCTATGTCAATCAGGGGCCTCTGTGCAAGAGTAAGAATAGTCAAATACCAAAGGGACATCAAAACACACCCTTTACCTTTACCTAGATCCCCCTTTGGGTAACATTTTGCTGCATTTGCTTTATCTCTGAAGATATTTTGAGTAGAAGAAAATTCAGATGTTACTGGATGTTTGAATGACTTTCCTGAGAATCTAAAAGACTTGCTGCTCTATGCATTCCCATTTCTTTCCTTCCTTACTTTATCCCCAAACCTGGCAAAGCCTTCTTGCCCTTTGCTGCACTGGCAGGCTCTTTCCTCTCTGGCCATCTAATGGAAACTGCTCTACCAGGAGCCCTCAGCATCCCACCTTTATCTGAGGTTATTTCCTGAGTTTGTCTCCCTCTTACAGGCCCAATGCATCATTATTGAGCTCTCTGCAATCTGAGTCCTGCTTCCACATTTTCTGCTCTTTAGAGCCTTTTTCTTTCCCTTCTGTCTCCATATGCTTGCTCAATTTTCACCCCAGCCCCCACAAACCCTTCTCTACCGGCTGCCCCTCCCACCTGGAAGCAGTCTTCCCCCAGTTACATTAGTATTAAAAACTATTCTCAGTCAGTCCACACTTCTGACCTGTATTTCATCATGTTCTCTCCCACTGGAAGCTGCACTTTTGCATTTTATCACATCCACCCTGGCCCAGATGGGGTCACCCTTCAATCCCCAATATTTTTAGAGAAAGGGAGGATTTTGTTACGATTATTATTAATCTGATATCCATGGCTTTTCAGCTGAAAATTTGGCTTTCTGTTGTCAAGGAGAAAAAGTATTGCTCAGGATTCTAGAAGCCTATAGCCTCCTCTTTCCTTCTCTGTGTTGAGATGTTCCGTGGAGTATGAATTTTGATGAACATGGCTGAAAGGAAGTAATGCGTCAAGAAAAGAGGGCACCAGATACAGTTTGGGTTAGACTCTAACAAATGCTACTAGCTTCTTCACCACTTCTTGGGGGACAATTGTTGGTCTCAGAGTACAAATAACATTCTTTTCCAGGACATATTCAAGGGATTACTTTTTTCCTTTCATCCTAGATACTTAAGTGATGCACTGAGAATATTGAATGTTGTGATATGCCAATTGAGTTGTTGTCTGTTCATATTCTGGAATAGCTATTTGAATTTAGGTACTGCTGCCATCAGTTTGCTTTCCTGAAAAATGGAGACATTGTATTTGAATATTTCAAAGGTCTAATTCATTCATAAATGTGTGCATAACCATTCTGAGGCATGTTGGAGGGTAGAATTAGGAACTCTTTCCTTGGAAGAGGAAACTGTCAAAATGAGACTAGGAGAATTTAACCCTCCTTATTTCTACCTAGAATTATCCTACTGTAACAAAGAGAAGGCAAGTTATTACTTAACACCCAAAATGACTATAGATGCATCTGCCTTCTAAAGGAAATGGGATAAAATAATTTCTATGTACTATTCCTTTCCTCTCATGGAGATTGGTTGAGATGATAGAAAGTAAGGAAATCTCAAAGTTTCTTCCAGGTCATTTGTGTTCTTTGAGGGGAAGCCTGGAAGAATCTGTTGCATGACACTGTCCCCTAGTGAATCTTTGGGCATGCAATAGCAAGGTCTGAGCTGGATAGGTTGCTGTCCGTAATAAAGAGAAGGAAGGTATCCTCTCTGGGAGGCTACAGGAAGGATCCCCAGAAAATAGTGAAGCATGGAATTCTTAGACAGCTAGTCAGTAGACTGAAGTGGACACCTGTCACATCAACACTTGAGAAAAGTCTGATCCATGCAAATGCCTTACGTGAGAAGGTTTGAGTAAAAAGAAAAAAAAAGACAAAAACAAAAAACAAAACAAAAAAACAGCTAGAGGAAGTGAGACCTGAGTAAGATCATATAGTTCACTGGAAGATGGGACTCAAAACTAAAGGGATTATTTGCAAACATTTTTGACATGATTTTTGGAAATTTGGTATAGTGGGGTCAAGACACATAAAGAGCATGTCTTTTTTGCCTATTTGTTTCTGGTTTTTAAAGAAAATTACCACCCACGGGGCACACCTTTCCCATACTTTGTGTTCTTGTGCCTAAAAGTTGTAGGAAGCCCCACATGTGTGAACATGTTTGCCTTTTAAATGAGGCAGAATCAACTGCAAGGGCTTCATGCTCCAGTTTATAAACTATGAGGACTAATTTGGTATAATCCATATAATATAGCACATTAGAAAGGGAGACATTTAAATGTCATAACTTTTATCTAAAATGTAGACTTAATCCCATTTTGCTGTATTAGTTTTTCCCAGCTATAATTTTGGAGTCACTATAAATGTTCTAATCCATCAGCACACCCTCAAACATTTTTCATTCCTTTAGAAACTTGGGAACTGTTGCGGGTGATAATCAATACTAGTTGAGGCTGTTGAATTACTTGATATCATAACACAAGTTTTATTGAAAACATATTCACGATGCTTTAGTACAGTACCTAGAACACAGTAATTGTGCAATAAATATTAGGTATTACCAATATTAGTATGTTTGCAGTTATTATTGGATAACCAAGTATGATCCTTTTTACAACTATCATCTCTTTAAAACCAAACAGCACTTTAAGGTGAATACCATTATTCTAATTTCATAGAAAAGGAGCCTGAGGTTCAAATAACCCAAGTGTTACTTTCCTGTATTTTAATAAATAGAAAATGGTAAAGTGACTATTCAAACCCAAAGTACACGTTCCTTCCGTGATACACAGTTTTCAAAATTCAGGCTGCCTTCCCTGGAGATGAAGTGATTATCGGTGGAACACGGAAAAACATTAAAAATATTTAATAGGTTTAATTAATTTTAATACATGTAAGAAAAATATTTATGACCAGTAGTTATGGATTTGGGGGTATAGCAGTGATTATAAAAAATATTCTTAAAATATTTTTTGTCGGTGTTAAAATGCACATTAAACTTAAAAATATGTATACATAATAATACAACTTTAGAAAAAGTCACAAAAGATATTTGAAAGGCTGAAATTTATTATTTTATTTTTATTTATTTATTTTATTTGAATGGCTGAAACTTAGCTAACACTGCAATGAATCACATTTCCTGGACTTCTCAAAATTCTCTCTTCAGGAACTCGCTGATAGCTTGGGGACTAGAAAAATCTACCCACACATGTACACAAAACATCTTATCTTAAAATATCCCTGAAAATTTTGTCTACTAAATTGTTATTGTCAAGGAAATATCATTCTAAAAACAAGTAAAGCTTCTTATATGCCCTAACATCACCATTCTCTCTTTCCCCTCACTCGCTACTTCTTACGCTCTTCTCTAAGCTACTGCCTCACTGGGATGACTCCAGGCATCTGAGGAAGGTGGTTGTCTGAGCACCTGAGGGACTCGATCCACTCTAAATGTTACATTTTATTTTGGCTGTCACTCTCTAGGAGGAACATCATGCCAGAACGTCATGGGCAAATACCTGCCCTGCCCTTGTTTTCCTGTCTGTAGAGGGTGCCCAAGATCCCCCAGCCTCTGGTATTCATGGCCTCCCCTTCGATATCGGTTGGAACTGGTGATTTGTATCTACTAGATAGAATCTGACAAAAGTGATAGGACGTCACTTCCATGGGATTAAATTACAAAAGGCTGTGACTTCCATCTTGCTGCACTCTCTCCCTGTTGACTTCTCCATGTGCACTTTGATGAAGCAAACTGCCAGGTTGGAGAGGCCCATCTGATAAGTTATTGAGGGCATCTTCTCTCCAAAAGCCTTCAAGGAACTGACACTCTCAGTCCAACACCCATGGTGAATGGTGTCCTGCCAGTAATCATAGGAGTGATCGTGGGGCGGAGTCTTCTCCAGGTGAGACTTAGAGGCGGTAGGCACAGCCTGCACCTGGTTTGCAGCCCATGGGAGGCCCCGAAGGAAAAGACCTAGCTGAACTAGAGTCCTGACCTAGAGAAACTGTGAGAAAATAAATGTAGTTGTTTCAAGCTACTGAGCTGGGGAGTAGCAATAGATAACTAATATACTGCCTTACTAAATTAGATTTTAAAAAGGTTACATTGTGGACCTTCTTTGCACCCATGGCTGTATTTTACTTACTTAGGGAGAATTTGTCATCAGATACATTTTACTGACCTTTAACTTCCTGCAAGATATTCCTCATTTCTAATCCCACCCATCCCACCTCCAGTTATTTCTGGTAGATACCCAGGATGTTTTTTCTCTCACATTTCCTTATGAATAAGTCCTATCAGCTACAGTGAGGTTTCTGTCTTTTCTTCCTAACTGTCCATAGCCATCTGCTGCTGAGCCCACTGTTACTTATGAAGCTGGGGAAGAATTTGTCAGCCCTGCTTCCAGTAGGGAACAATTCAGCTGCCTCACTCCAGGAGTTTCTACCCTCTCTGCACACTGACACAGAAGTTCTAGAGCTTTGCAATGTGTCAGGGCAATATGGGAAAGGCTCTGGAGTCCTTGATAAAGCTGAAACGGTTCCAATTCCTGGGCTGAAGAAGGAAGAAAGCCTATTTTCCTATTGCTTACTTTAAGCTTTTCTTCTTTTATTATATGAACATTTAAAGTTATAAATATTCTTTTAAGCACAGCCTTAAAGACATAGCACAAATTTTGAGGAGCTTTTTTTCTCTTTTTACCTTCAGTCTCTTTTCTCTTTGTGATTCAGTTTGGATAGTTTCTATTGCTATGTCTTCAAGCTCACTGTTAGTTTTTCTTCTGCCTTGTCTAATTTCAGTGAGTTTTTAATTTCAGGTATGGTGTTGTTTTAGCTTTGGGAAATTACTGTTTTTCATATGCCTTCCATTTCTCTCCTCGTTACAATCATGTTTTCTTCCAAATCCTTGAACGTATTTATAATATCTCTTAAAGTTCTCGTCTCCAATTCCAACACCTATGTTTTTTTCTGACTTCATTGCCACTGACTGATTTTCTTCTGATTATCTGCTTCTTTCATCTCATAATTTTTGAATGCCTCTTAGATAACACAGAAATTAAATTACAGAGTTTCTGGATTCTGTTGGCTTCTTTTAAAGAGTATTGAGATTTGTTTAGGCAGGCAGTTAAAATTACTTGCTGATCAACTTGATCATTTTAAAGTTTGCTTTAAGCATAAGCCTTGTTTATTAACTTAAACCTAGAGTTTGCTTTACTCTAAGGCTTATCTACCTTGACTGTGAAAGCAGGACATTTTGGGACCTCTACTGAATGTTCCAACGAGGACTCTCTTCTCTGCTTGTTTGCAAATCGAATGTGTCTCAAACCTGCGTGATATTTAGGAATTGTTCAGATTACAACTCTTTAGTAGCTGTTCTTTTTCTAGTAGTTGTTCTTTGCCTAGTCTTATGAAGACCTACCTATGCAGGTTTAGCTTATATTCAGCCAATGCCTCAAGGAACCCCTGTGCAATTTCTGGCTAGCCCCCTCCTCTCTGGCACTCTCCCCTGCAAAGTCCAATCACTCCAGTCCCCTCAGCTCTGATCTCTGTCACCTCAACTCTGCAAAATCACTTTGCTGTCCTTGGATTTCTCTTTCCTGTGCTTGGCTATTCTTCGGCACCCATCATTTGTTTACCTTTTCTCAAGGTTTAAAGTTTAGCCTATTGTATAATGTCCGAAAATAGTTGATTTCCATTTTGTGTAGTTTTACATTTTATACAGTTTTTTAGTTGTTTTGGCAGGAGGGTAAGATTTTGCCACATTGGTTCCTAAACAGAGCTTTTCTGTGTCCTAATATCTTATAAGAAATGAACATCAACTGGTTTATCAGTTTTCATTCCTCTTCTCCTTAGAATAAGACATAAGTTCACTGGGATTCAGCTGGAGGGCAACTTCAGGTGACAGGCACCAAGTTATATTCAGAATTATTCTTCTCTTTTACAACAATGCTTTGCTATTAGTTCAAGCATTCTGCCTATTCCTTCCTTCCTTTAAAATTGGTTTCCACTCAAGAGTCTTTAGTATTCATGCAAATAGACACCAGTTAGACCAGGGCCACCAGACTGCCAGATTAGCTCAAACATGCCTGCATCTAAGCATGGGGTGTAGCTCAGGCTTAGTAGTTCTAGCCTCACTCCTAAACCTTTATACACTTAGGAGATTCTCTTTATTTTGATCAGATATATAATGACACTCTGGCTCCTCTTTCTCCCATTTCACATTTGAGGAAGGCAAAAGAACTCCTCCTTTTCAAATATTTTCTTTAGAAACTTGCCTATAAGAGATGGCCAGTTTTTGTATTTGCCTCCTGTGTGTATGTTAGGGAAAATATCCTGCCTATAACAACGGTTCTGAAGAATCACAGGAGCAGTTGTCAAAGACTCATATGGGTGGTCTTTATTTTTCTAATATCAAATCAGATCTGACACCAAATCCCTCTATTTCCTAAGGCTAATAAGAAAACGATTTTCTGTCATTAATTGAGATTCTTCCCTTCAGGGTATGAAATGATTCTAAGGGTCTTACTCAAAGTATAACTTTTAGGGAGATAGCTCTGGTTTGGGGAACATATATGTGGTTTTTCATTTTCTAAACCTGGACATGGTACCTGAAGGGAAGTGGCCCTATGGTTTTTGTGTCACACTTGAACAGAAGGATATCTGTGGCACCTAGAAGCTGCACTCATGTGGCTTAACCTCTGGAAGAGTGACATACAACCGCTTCCAGGATTTTCCATCTCCCTTGGCTCTGTCAAGGAGTAGTGCAAGCACTCCTGGTTTTTCCAGGGCCCCCCTCCTCTCCTGGTCTTGAGGAATATCTTCTGTTTCTATTCTGTCTTTTTCTTCCCCAAAAACTTTCCCTGCTCCCCAGAGGCATTGCATTATTTCCCATCTTCCTCAGAAACAGGTATTGAGGTGTTGGTAGCTATCTCTCTATACTGCCATTAGTCCCCAGTTAAGAGGACACTAACATCTATTTCCTAAAAAGAAAATTGAGAATTACAAAAATACACACACACACACACACACACACACACACACACACACAAATTAATGTCTCAATAATTTACCCCATTTTTTTTTTTGGTCTAAGTTCAGTTAGCTTCTGGTGGTCTCATACATGGTTACAGTGCTGTGTTCTCTAAATTTTAACTATTTATAATATCTAATATCTATTGTTTTGGAGTCCCCATTATTTTAACTTTTATAATATGTGTGTTTACAGCTTCTTGAGAAAATGAATTCCATTTTCTCAATGGGTTTAGAGCCTGAAGGGGAAAGACAGACAAAGGGCAATTCTGTAAGAAATTGAAATGTATCCCTCTGACGATTTTTAGCAAAAGAGCCAAAAGATCTCCTAATGTGGCAAGTTTTTTATTTCAGCAAATGTGGATTTAGCATCTACTATGGGTGAATACATAACACACTATTTTAAGTATTGGAGATAGATTCCAAAGACGGTCTCATCTCTCCGATGCTTGTACTCTGCCAGACCACTGCACTGCATTATGCTTGCCTCCTAGTCTTCAGTTTTCACTCCTCTTTTTCTCCTATCTCTCTCTCTTTCTTTCTCTCCCTCTTCTTCTATGACTCTGTCCCTCCCTTCATGGGTCCTCTCCTGACATCTCTGCTTCATTCTTCCTGTGTGCCAAATTTTCTCTTTGTCACATTTTAATCAGAGGCTTTTTGTCCCCCCTTATAACTTGCCCATGCTAGCATCATGGCCACCTGAGCCCGCTCTAGCTACTTTTCACTTTAACCTTCATTTTTAACTGCTTCCATCATTCAGATTTATAATGTGTAACTCACATCAAAGTACATGAATTCCTGTGTTCTTCACAATGGTGTTCTGCAGTAGGCAAGGCAGCTGTTATTATTTACATGTTACAGATATATTTATTAAGGCACAAAAAGATAATGTTACAGCCATAATTTAGTAGGAGAAATTGAAGAATAGAACAAAGACTTTCCAACTCTCGATACCGAGTTCTTTGCAATGTACCACAAAGTCCTTCAAGTTTCTCATGCTTGCAGTGTAGCCCTTGACCACGTGCAAGGTTGTGTTGTTTGGCGCCACCCAGATTGTTTTAACCACTCACTGTCTTGAGGTAGGGGGGACTATGTCTTTCTCATCTCTCCTCTCCCAGGGGAGTGCATTCTGAGAATTTATTAGCTGTCTGACAGTTGATGATATGATCCTAAATATGCCCTGGCAAAAAGTAGTGTACTGGGGTTGGGCATGCAAGGAGAGCTGAGTGGGACAGTGACGCAATGAAGGGAAACGTTCTCTTGGACAGCTTGTCAGTTGGGTTTGCATATTTTGTACATTTCTACACCAAAGAAATGTGATGGATGATGCAAATGATAAGCCAGTGTTGAATCTCTCTTCTTACTTGCATGGTGTTTTAGGTTGTGGACTTCATTCAATGAAGATGGAAATGGAGTTCCAACTGTGGGAGGGAAAATTATCATTTCCCCCAGAAACAGATTGATTTAACCTTTAACACTGATGTTAAAAAAAAAAAAACATGGAGTTTCTTCCCCAACACACATAGCTGCCCTTTGATTCTGAGAAGATTATCACTTTTTCTTCAGTGACTCTCTCCTGCCTCTCTGCTTTATTTATGTTGCTCTTCGTGGTGGGCTACAGGGAACTTTATCTTGAAGAGATTGCTGTTCCTCATTATGTAGATCATGTGGCCATAGGCTTTCTTCCTTAATGAGATGGTTCTTAGTTTGTCTATGCTACTTTTTCATTTCAGAAGGAGTTCATGTATCACAGTCTCCTTGTGTAGCTTCATGACATTAACACGTGCCTTCTCCTTGCTGCAAAGAGATGTATTGAAGATTTATGTTTACAAGAAGGATTGAACCTCTTTGAGCTAGTTGCAACCAATAGAAATGTTATTACATCCAATCTGCAAACAAGGAGCGCAGATTGATTGTCTGATTTGTTCAAGGTTGTACAGTTAACAAATATAGTTATTGAGACAAGAAAGAAGGGATGAGTGCACAGAAACTGTCTCCCATCCAAATGGGGGCTTTTCATTGTTCAAAAAGAAGTCATAAAAAAAATCCTGCATTGTGTGGAGAGTTTCTGGTTTTGTTCAGTTGGTTTCAGATTAACAGCACAAGTGGAACTTTCTTTTCATTTCTGTCTGCCATTATACATAATTTTAATTCCCATAAAGTCCTGTTCCAAGCTCACCTACTTCCCAGATTAATCTCACCTCCTCAGATTCTGAAAGGAGAATGCTATGGAAGAAAGAACAAGGGTTCAGAGCTCCAGTGTGGCCATAGTAATGACAAACTCTGAGTTCCAGTTTCTTCATCAGCAAGATAGTATAATAAAATAATAAATAATAAAAGGATAATAAAAGGTTAGTCCTTTACTTGAAAGAGCTGTAGCTATTGAGATAAGGCAAGCGAGATATTTGTAAATTAGAAAAGACTGTATAATTCTAGTTAGTATTTTTATTATCCTTCCTTTGCTTTGTAGATTCTGCCTGTCCTTAATATAATACTCTGTTTGCACTATATTAATATGTCTATTTGAAAATTGCTTTCTAAGTCTTTCCAAGCCCTTTTTGTGGCTTAAAAATTCCCCAAGGACAGGATTGTCTCTTCTGTTTTTTTTTTTTTATATCCAGTGCTTCCTGCTTTCACATTGGTGCATTGTCAACTGATATCATCTTGAACATAAAGTTCCCTGAGAAGCAAGTGATGGAAAGTAACTTTGGATCATCCATAGACTATGATACCAGCAATCTAGAACCTGCACTACCATTGGAAGAATGAGAGAAGGAATTTGACAGCGAAGTTGTAAACTATAGCAGCCTTGACATGAAGCATGGAGCAAATGGTTATTAGCATTAGCAACAGACTTTAGGGGGTAAAAGGTAAGAGAAGTGAAAAAAAATACTGCCTTATGGATAAAGGCAGTTCCCTTATTAAGTCAAAGCATGAGAACTTCATGGCTTAGCAAGTGGAGAGCTGATAGTCCCATTGGGATCCCCCATCTCTCTTCTCTATGAGGTTTATCTTTCTCTCGGGCACTTCACTGGGAATCCATTGCCACTGGCTCTTCCCTAAGGACTCTGCTCTCTCCCTTAAAATTTCAGGCCCAAAGGCAGACGAAATCCCTTCAGTACAGTTAAAAACAGTAGGAAATGTCAACAAGTTTCCTAAAATCAACAAAAGGCGATGAAAAAAAAATGAAAGAAATCTCAGACCAGTACATTTTACAAAGTATAGGTTCATGGCCTGTGAGAGATGCCAACTTGTTTCCAAGGTTCACAACTTGGTCCAGTTGTGAACAGATGCCTTTACTTTTTCCTCAAGAGCTGCTATGAGGTTAAAAGCATCTTCCCTGTTTTCCTGCTTCCAGAATACCCATTTAACTTAGTATGGGTTGCCGTCATAGCTCCCTTTTTGTCTCTGCTACTTGGTTACAAACTGAGGGATAAAGACTAAAGGAGAACGTTCTGCCTCTCCACTCACCCCCCACCCCTGGACCCTATTACTAAGTTTTTCATTCATGAGGGCAAATTTTTCCCCTGGCCATTGCCACAGTTAGCATTTGAGATTCCACATATTTTACAAATAAGAAATGGCTTGCTCTTTTGCATAAGGGCATCTCATTTTTGCAATAAAACATATCTATTCCACATGAATTATGCACATAAAAAATAAGGGCTTCTTTCTTCACATGAAGAAAACTGATTCTTAGCTTTTGAAGACTCCTACATTAATTTTCAGGAAAACCCATGGATTTGAGGACTTGGGTGTCATGTTTTCAATTTCAATTCCTACAGCCCACAATAAGGTAATTACTAGTTATTGCTTGATTGTTGATTTAGCTGGGACCTGCTTATGTGGCCATTGCTGGCATATTAAATGAGAAATCATTTGCTTTCTTCCTGTAGTCTATCAGAAGTTTTTATGTGTAAAAAGTGAGTCCCTAATTGAGATTTTGATGTATCTAAAGACTGAAACAACAATAACAAAAACAAACAAACAAACAAACAAAAAAACCCTGAGTCAAAGGAACGCTTTTGGAAAAACCTGGGACATTTTCTCCCAATGATCAGAATTTTCAAAATTATAATAATATCATAACCATGATATATTCATCTTATTCTTAGATTTCCCCAGTTTTACTGGACTCATGTATATGCACATGTGTGTATGTGTGCATGTGTGTTAATTACTGATTACTTTTGCCATCTATGATGACCTGTGTATATACCAACACAGCCAAGATATTGAACTATTACAACACCACAAGGATCTCTTGTACTATCCTTCTATAATCACACCTACCTCCCTCCTGTGTCCCCTGTTGCCCCTAAACCCTGGCAACCAGTTATCTGTTCTCCATTTCTAAAATTTTGTTATTTCAAAAATGTTATAAAATGGAGTCATACAATCTATAACTTTTTGAGATGGGCTTTTTTCCCACAGGGCATAATTTCTTAGAGATCCATCCAGCTGTTGCTTTCAAGAATTCATTCCTTTTTATCAATGAGTAGCATTCCATGGTATGTATGTCCCCCAGATTGTTTAAACATTCACTTGTTGGAGAATACATGGGCTGGTTCAGTTATTGGCTTTTTGAAATAAATCTGTTATGAATATTTGTTTTTGTGGGGTTCTTTTGCATGAAAAGGAAGTAAATTTCTCTGGGATAGAGGCCCAACAGTACAATTTCTGGGTCATATGGTGATTTCATGTTTAGATTTGTAAGAAACTGTCAGACTATTTTCCAAAGAATCATTTTAAATTCCCATCTGTAAAGTAGAGTCAGTCAGTTTCTCTGGATAGCCTCACCAGCATTTGGAGTTGTCAGTACTTTTTAATGTAACCATCTTGAGAGGTGTGTGCTGATATCTCATTGTGACTTTGTGTTTCTGTAATAGCTAATGATATTGAACACCTTTCCATGAGTTTTTTTGCCATCTGTATACCCAATTTAGAGAAATGTCTGTTCATGTCTTTTGCCCATTTTCTAATTGGATTGTATAATTTTAATTTATTTCTTTATTTTCATTGTTCAATATTGAGAGTTATTTATATATTTTAGATACAAGTTCTATGTCAGATATGTATTTTGTGAATATTTTCTCCTAATCTGTAGCTTGTCTTTTCATTTTTATCACATGGGCTTTCACAGAACAAGTTTTAAATTTTGATGAAGTCCAATTTATAAATGTTTCCTCTTATGGGTCCTGTTTTTGTGTCAAGTATAGCAACCTTTGATTAGCTCTATATTCCAAAAAAATTTATCCTATTTTTTCTTAAATTTTTGTTGTTTTATGTTTTACATGTAAGTCACTTGATTAATTTTAATTAATTTTTATATAAGTTGTGAGATATAAGGTTTCAGTAGGTTTTTGTTTGTTTGCCTATGGATATTCCATTGTTTTAGCACTTTTAATTGAAAAGGCTATCCTTCTTCCACTGAATCTTTCACCTAAAAAACTAATTTGATCATATCTCTGTGGGCCTATTCCTGGGTTTGTCATGTGTTCAGTTGACCTACGTGTCTATTCTTCCACCAATACCATGCAGTCTTGAATACCGTAGCTAGATAGTAAGACTTAAATTGGGTAGGGTGATTTCGATTCCTAATTATTCTCTTACAAGCTTGTTTTAACTATATTCTCTGATGTGTACCTTACAGCAAGCTTGTTTAGGTCTACAAAAATAACTTGCTGGGATTTTGATAGAAATTAAATTAAATTTGTAACTCAATTTGTGGAGAATTGACATTTTCACCGTGTAGAGACTTCTGATCCCATGAACATGGTGTATTTCTCCATTTATTTAGGTCATCTTTGTTACTTTCGTCAACATTTTGTAATTTTTAGCATACAGATCCTTTGCATATTTTGTTAAGTGTATCCCTAAGTACTTAATTTTCTTTGGACCAGTTACAATTGGTATTGTGTCTTTATTTAGTTCCTCTATGGGTTGAACTTGTATCTATGACCTTACTAAACTTATTAGTTCTAAGAGTTTTTGTAAACTCTGGGATTTTCTACATAGACAATCATACCATCTGCAAATAGAGATAGTTTTATTCCTTCCTTTCCAATCTGTATGCTTGGTTAGAACTTCCAGTTCTGGGGCTCCTGGGTGGCTCAGTAGTTAAGCTTCTGCTTTCTGCTCGGGGCGTGATCCCAGGGTCCTGGGATCAAGCCCTGCAACAGGCTCTCTCCTCTGCTGGGATCCTGCTTCTTTCTCTCCCGCTCCCCCTGCTTGTGTTCCCTCTCTCGCTGGCTGTCTCTCTCCCTGTCAAATAAATAAATAAAATCTTTTTATTTTTTTTTTTAAAGATCTTCCAGTTCTATGTTGAATAAGACTGGTGAGTGGGTATTGCACCTAGCTAATATGTCTTAAAAGCACACTGAAAAAATGGGGTATATTCAGAGGGACAGAACTTGTCTTGGTCCAGCTCATTGGAGGAGCCTGGATTGTTTAATGTGTATAACCATAACAAATATTAAAACCTATCTCCTAATATTTGCAAACTCAGTTTGGGGAAAGAAAGGTATAACAGTTTTATGTTGCCACGTGGCACTGGGCAAGGTTTGGAAAAACCTGCAAAAAGGAAGATTTGGGCTTATAAGAAGAAAGAACATTATAGTGGAAATACTCTCTGGCATCCAAGAAGGATATCTAATGAAGGTTTAGTTCTCATTTCTAAAGGTATTTGAACAGAGACAAGATTATCTTCTGTGAAGAAGGACTATGCAGAAAGTGCTTCCCCTTGAGTCCCTGTTCTACTAGGAGTTTATGATTGTTCTGCCTCTAAAAACACATTCAGTTAGTTTCATTTTTCTTTTATGTGGTTACTGAATCATATTTTTTTGTGCAGGCATGACTTTGGGCACATAAAAGGTCTCAGCTCATAAAGCTAATCAATAATGGATGGTCATGGTGATAACGCAAGAATCACATAGCATGGAACAAACACAACCCTAAATAGGCTTGATGGGTAATAAGTACAGCAAGTCAACCTCAGCCTTTATTTTTGAATAAACCGTTTTTTTTCTCTTAACCACATACCTGCTGTTTTTCTCTATTCAGTATTTACATTTTCTCCCCACATTGCAATGTGACTGATCTTTTGCACTATGCACAGAGAATAGACACTGCCTTGAACTTATATCTCATAATTTTAATTACTTGCCTTATATGATTTGGGTATGGAATTAACCAAAGTGGAATAAAAAGGAGGAGAAATAGAGGTGAAGTGTGAAATCAGGACTAGGATGAGCAAAGGAGTCACCCTGGGGTGCAAATGATAGAAGGCACTCACTCTCAAGCTCTCAAGCTCATGTAAGTGTTGGATCAGCACACGAGAATGAGTGCCTCCTTAAACACTGTGTCCTGGTTACCTCGCTTGTTGCACCCAGGTCCTGGGCACAGACCTCTGACTTATCTGTAAGCAGCACAGGCAGACAGATGTCGGCTCCACAAGGGATATCCCATCAGTAGTTGATAGGACATTCTATTTCTAATTTTCTCAAAACACATGGCACTTAAAGAGAAGGATTAATTTATAAAAACATAATGTTCCTATAGCTTTATTTCTTCACAGCCATTTCTTATACTACATTTGTCTTCTTTCATGACTTTGAACTTGCTATATTAAATATAGTAAGTATATAATATACTATATTAAAAGTAATAAAATCATAACTTTTGTGGGCTAAAAATTGAACGCAGGCTATTTCATGTCTGTTCGACCTATTACTACCTGGCGTAGTGGAGAGAGCATGAGCGATAGAGTTATATCTCTCTTCAAATTCGAGGTATCTCATTAAGCAGATATGGTTGCCGGAAAATTACTCATCTTTTTTTTTTAATCTGTAAAATGAACTCATAATTATCTTCTAGCATTGTTTTGATTATTAAATGAGAAAATGTAGCTGCACTACTGCTCTTAATTATTATCTACTACACATGATTACTGAAGAAACTCCAGGGGCAAAGTCCAAAACAGTTGTAGTTGAACAAGTATTAAGGCAGAAGTATAGTGAATATTCTATGATGCTCAAGATGAGAGGTTTCGAAAGTTGTCTGAGTATCAGATTCTGACACAGTTAGTCTAAGGTGGAGCTTGATTAACTGTATTTTTTTTTATTAACTGTATTTTTAATGAGCTCAACTGGTGATTGAGATATGCTGCCACATTTGAGAGGGTTCCCTAGATATCAACAGAGTTCCCTTCTGATTTTGTCTAATTGTTTATCAGACTCTGTTTTAAGCATTTTTTTTTCTTTTCTAATATACACGCATGATTCCTTTACGCTGTAATTTCTTCCCAGAGAAGGCCCCAGGCTAACTCGATGTATGCCTTCCTTGTGTGCACAAGGGAAGCCTTTTGTTCTAGGATAGCTCTATGAATCTGCCAGTTTTGCTGTGCATTTCTAGAACAATTTTTTAATTAAAAAAAGTCAAACAAGATTACTTAGTTTTCTTCTTTAAAAGGCATCATTGTCAGTTTCCATTAAATCCTTTTTTTCTTTGCCTCTCTTTCTTTAAGATATTTGAGTTCAGCAGCATCCTCTGTGTCAACTTCTGGATAAAAGAGATGTTTCTCGGCCTGCTTCTATTGTCCGTGACTGCCATGGTAAAACAATCCATGCCAATAGCCCAGCCTGCTGGGCTGCCACTGATAAGACCCCCCTTTCCTTGGTCTGGCATCTTGTTCAGATACTACAACAAAACCTCTATTACTCTCTGGGGAACACCTTGAGTGTCATCTTGGTGGCTCACAGCCAGCCTTCTGCCCTGTAGAAGGGGATCCTTGGGCACAATCCAGAATGTACTTAGTATAGTATTGTCTAGCGGATCTTCCCCCTGTATTTTTGACCTTCAATTCTGACAGCCTGAATTTTATTCCAGCAGATATATCCACCTGGATTAAATGTAGCTCATTCCAGAAAAAAAAGAAGCTTTCAAGGAAGCTGTCGGTACTTTAGGGCTAAACATTAAAGATGAATTGGAGCTTCCACATGGGGTATAGCAGAAATGTAACTTTTACATAATTGAGATTGTTACTTTATTTCTATAATGTTGTCATTCAAACAATTGATGCTCAGCCACAGGGACATGGTGGAGCCTTCAGTCATTCTAACATGCATCCCATTGGGAATCTTTTGCTAAAATTACCTGATAGATTGTCATCAAAGCCTCTGATTGAAAACTGATTGATTGGAAGCTCACTGTGTTAGAAGATCACCCGTTTGGCTTTGAAATTCCCTATTTTTTTACAAAATATTTCTAAGTATTGAACAGGCTCTCTAATATCCAACTATTCATTTTATTTATGCCCTAGAAAAGCACACAGAATAAATTTAATTTTTCTTTATGGAAACTCTTCAAATATTGGGTGATAGTTATATCTGCCAATGTCTTCCCTTTTCCAATTAAAATAATCCTAATTCTCTATCTTTTATATGCCATGGCATTAAAACCCATATAATTCTGGTCACTTTCTCTAACTTATTTGGCTCTTTCTGGTGCTCAAATGCACGAATATGGTTTGATGAAGGCAGAATACAGTGGCATTGCAATCTTTCTTATATTAGGTACTATACTTTATTAATATAGCCTCCTATCACAGTATTTTTGATAGCCTGATTACCCTTTTAAATCATAATAAATTTGTTCTAATCACAATAAATAAAACTCCCTATGTATTTTCGCATAAACTGATATTAATTCAAGAATTAAAAATGTATGAAGGGAAAGGAAATTTAACTAGGTTATACTTTATTCCCAGCTTTGTTACTACTTTATTTTGTGATCTTAGGCAAGTATCTGGTTCTGTTTCTTCAACTGTAAAATGGAAAATTAGGATTAAATGATTTTTAGGATCTCTACTAGTTCTAATATTGCATTACTCTAGGAAATTCCATGTTTCTCGTACAATTGGTTGTTTTTTAACTAAAATGTAAGACTTCATTTGTCTCAACAAATTTTCACTATGTGTTTATGTTTATTATTATTTCCGTTGACATTTACCTTTTAAACTTTGGATCCGTAGACACACATTTACGGAATTCATTTATTCTCTGAGGGGAATAAAGTGTGGAGGGGAATGAAATATCTTTCATTCCAACACGAAGTAAAGAGAAGACACTTGTGTTAATTACGGTTGAATCAGGGAAGCATAACACTACTCTGAGTGAAATGAAATAGGGATAAGAATGGACAAGATTGTGGATATTTGTGAAGGTTTTATGGAAGGCTGTTTGTGGAAGGCCTATGCATCTGGTTTGGCCCTGTCATCTCTGTATTTCAGTAAGACCAGCTGGGAGGAAAAAAAAAAAAAAGAAGCTAAACATGAAGTGGGAAGAATGAGGGAAGACTAGAATTTGTGAAGATAGATTGGAACCCATGTGGACAAACTTGAACCCCCATCTGTCAATCATCACCTCTAACCTTGACAATGTGGGTGACCACAGAAGGGACTGGAGCCCTCTCCAAGGAACTTAAACATGCAACTGGCCCAGCCAGTTGAAGAGACTGAGGAGGAGATATGATGGGAGCTAGAAGAACTGTAGGCCCAACTGCTACCCTACACCGAGAAAGGGAACTAGCATACGAGCAACAAATGGGCACATGCAGTGGTGGCGACTGAGCACTACCCGGTGTTCACATCACTGCCTTCCAAATCTTATGCAAGCTTCCTTGTGGTCAGTCCTAATCTAGAACCACACAAGGAAGAGAATTCTGAGAAATGTGCTCCCAGATTAGCTATGTTAACACAGTGCAAAAAAATGTAGCAACAATACCATTTTCTGAAATGAAATTCACTTCTGAATACTTTAGACCATATTTGAAGATCTAGGAAAGAAACACAGTTAGGCAACACATAAAGCAAATGTGAAAACCAAAGGAACTGATATCAATTGCTTTGATTACATAATGAAATGTAATAATGTAAGAACTGAAAAGTATAAAATAACATTTTTACTGTCAAGGTTCATAAGGAAATATGCTCTCTGTTCAGTATAATAGAATCCATCAACAAATATAAATAACTATATTTTAGGGACATCTGGGTGGCTCAGTCAGTTGAGGGTCCAGCTCTTGATTTTTGGCTCAGGTCATGATCTCAGGGTCCTGGGTGGAGCCTTGTGTGGGGCTCCACGCTCAGTGGGGAGTCTGCTTAAGATTCTCTGTCTCCCTCACTCTCTATCCCTTATCTCTACCCCCAGCTCACACATGCATGCTCTCTGTCTCTCTCTCTCTCAAAAAACAACAACAACAACAACAATAACAACTAAATTTTAGGATAAGTGTGACCCATGCACTCAGTATATTTGAAGAGAGAGAGATTGTGTGTGTGTATGTGTGTAGGTAGGTGTGGGGATTTGGCTGTCTGATGACCTTATCCTAACATAAAGGAAGGGTCCTAGCTGTCTTCCTCCTGACGTTTCTCTGTTGATCCTTCCCTTCTTTCTCTGAGTAACTCTCTTTTCCCACTTCCAGCTGTAACTTGAACATTTTCCCACTAGTGTTCATCCCATCAAACCTCTTGATTTGTAGTTCACAATTTATTTAGTAAATGATATTATTTTAATTTGTATTCGATTTTTTTTTATGATAGAAAGAAGCATTTCGTCTGCTATAGTCTGTCATTGTGGTTTCAAACAAAGAAGTGTACAATTACAAGGCACCTTCATCTGGAATAGATATAATTATATGTAATGTTAAAAACAACACTAGCATTTTGAATACCCAAAGAGCATTCTGTGGTCTAAGCATGGTTCTAAGCGCTTTTGATTATGCCTCTAAAACACAGAAGCTCAGGGTATTCTGTTTTCATTAAAGGTCAAGGTGGGGTTTAAGATAGTTTGTTCTAAATTTGGTATGTTTTTTAGTCTTAGTTATTCTTCACCTGCCTTCAAACAGTCCAATCAACCAAAACAAAAGATTTCTCTTAAACGCCACCAAATCATCTGGAGATAATGTGGAAGAAAGAGTGGTTAATGACTTCTTATTTGATCTACTATTGGCAAAGCACATCTTTTCACTTCTAAGAAATTAACGTTTGTGTCCGGTATATACCCTGAAATCTTAATTTGATGCCTCATCATCTCTGGTTTACTGCTAAGTTTTTCCCTGACTGGTTGCACCACAAGTCACTCCTGGAATACTAATTGCGATTAGTCCTAATGATTCCAAGACACCAAGAACTTTCTGTTTGTAGTAAGACAAGATATTGAGCAAGAGAATTGCTTGCATTGCTGTTATGCTGGATAAGGACAGTTAAAAGGGGATTAAAAAGTTTAGTAGGCTGTTAAGAGAAACTTGGGGTTGGAACACGGTGGTAAATGAGATCTAGATGCCAGTGACCTGTTTAGGCTCCAAGGAGGAACTCCTTGAGCACACTTTCGTAAATGTCAGGAAATGTTGGCCTTTGCCTTTTCACCGTCTATTTAGAGTAGTAGGCTTGTGCTTTGCAACACTTACCAAAACAACAACAAAGTCAAGTCATTTCTGACAGCCGAATGTATTATAAACATTATCGTTTTCTTTTGAACCTCTGTACTCTGAATAAAATTTTAGGAGAAGAAAAAACTATCTCTACCCAATTAAGACCACTTAAATTTCCCCTATTAATTAAACATTAAAGTTTCCCTATAGTACAGCTAATTAATCCTTGAAATATGAAAATCACTATGAAGAAGACAGTTTATAGTAATAATTTACATAAATTCATGCCTATGCTGTGGTGATCAAGATAAGAGATACATTAAAATTAAATACCAGTAAGAGGAGAGCAAGAACATGTATTTTTGTATATCCTTAGCACAAAATGATGGACTATCCACTGATTTTATTTTTTCTCTTAACTATTAAAATCCTTAACTTGTATATGTCAACTTGTAAATTTAAATTTAAAATTTGGTAGTTCTATAAGGTAATGACTGAATTCTTCTTGAAGGAAATTATATTCAATATGAAGTCAGGCTCTATAGATTTTCAAAATATTAAGCACTTTACTAAGGATAATCGCACATTAACTTAACTTTCACAAAGTTCTGTTATCACTGTTATTCAATAGCAAGGGAAAGAAGTTAAAGAACTGATCGGACTCCACTTAGTGGTTTTCTTCATTAATGCTTGAGCCCAAAACTTGAAATGAGTGCTGAAGTACGTTGCCTAGGTGCTATCCATTAAAGGCCTTTTATGTCTTTCTCTATTTTAAGTACTGGTATTGTATGGGGGGATCAGCCTAACACACACTTTGTGGGTAGTATTCAAGGGGTAAATATTTTATAACGATTGAATGGAAGATGGGATTAATTATATCCACTTTGCCTTGGGGATGGTGCCACCAGTTACCAGGTCAATACCTCTCCTTTTCACCTGTCAATACAGGCTCTTGAAAGCTGGTGATGGGACTCCTGGTCTGAGCTAACCAGATGAAAGATGATTTCTGACAGTTGCAAAGTCTTGGAACTGGTAGCATTGCTGTTGTTGGCTCATGTGATTTATCATCAGCAATCTGACTGCAGATTTGAGGCACGGATGTAGCAGAACGTTAATCTGAAATCTGCTCAGTTAGAGCTGGAAACCTAACTGTAGAAAACAATACTGATGAAGTTAGTATAGAAAGCAACATAAATTATATTTCACCCTCAAATCTACCCCAGCCAGTAAGAGTATTACTTATGATACTCTACTAAGGATGGGGTGAAAATGTCAAAGAAAACATGTGTGCCTGAAAATTTCCTGTGAATTTTTAGCCATGGCTAGGTGTTCATACCATTTGGAGATATTACCTGTCTGCCAGCTTGTGAAACAGACCAGACTTAGAATTAGTCCTTATTGTTTATATATAATTGGTTCATGAGAAATGTGGACCTGTTTTGTCTTTATTATAGGCTCAGGAAAAATGCTGAATCCATCACTTCTCTGTCCCAAAGTGTGCTTATAATCAGAGGGAATACAGGGGCCAAGTAGGCATATAAGAGAGAACACTGAGAGGGAAGAGCAAAAGTGATAGTTGGGCTCAGAGAATCTGGGTGAAGGAGTCTTTAAGTCTGACACGGGAAAAGCAACCAGGGCAAGAGAGGCAAAGATGTGAAAAGTGAGATCTGGGAATCATGTGGGAAGAGTTTAAGTAGAGTCTGTCCTTTGGTCTGGAACAATGAAGGCAGAGAGGAGATAGGACAAAAGTAGATATAGTAACTAAGACATGAATAGCTCTCAGAGGCCTCCATTGAGGCGTAAAGAGGCAAATTTAGGATAAGACCCATGCCATGCCAATCCGAGGCATTTGTCCTGTCTCATATGTAGAAGACCTCTGGAAAAAAAAATAGGTAGAATAATAAATAATACATCTTCGAGGTCCTATCATTGCTAATAATGCTACTTTACATCTGCATAATTCTTAATGGCTTTCAAAGTACTTTCATATAAATTAACTTATATGATTTTATGACCCCTGTGAGATATGTAGATTGGGTATCATTTTACTAACCTTATAGGTAAGGAAATTGAAATGAGGTTTAGAAATGCAAATTGTCTTATCTGTCATCACTCCAGTCTGCAAACAGCTGAACCGGCACTCAGACCTGTTTTCTGATTAGACCAGACCTCTTATTGGTAAATATATAAACACACACACACACATACATACACATACACACACTAAAATTTTGGGAAAGCTAAATACACTTGATGATATATTTAAATTTTCAAAATGATATAATAGAGGATAATTATGTTTGGGTATTATTCTGTCAGGGGCAGAATCTTGGTCTAGAGAAAATTCGGGTCTACACAACATGATTTCAGGTTTTCCCACAAAGAGGTTGAAAGAAAAAAAAAGTTAAATAGGTCAACCTGGGAAACCAGTGAAAGAAGATCATAGTCAAGCAGGAGAGCACAAATGGTGGGAGAAATTACTTTTTCCTTGGGGGCTTTCAATCATTTAAAACCACATCCCAGCATGATTTTGGTTCTTCAAAATTCCTGAGCTCTTGGAAATGGAAATCTCAGAACTGAATAAGCTTGTTCTAAGGAATAAAGCTTTGGGATATCTATAGGACTTCTGAACACAATTCAGAACTGAGGCTCTATGACTCTTTCCATCCATGGCCAAAGGTGATGAATGAACGACTAGGATAAGCTTCTAGGTGAACATGGCAGGCTAGCACTTAAGATCTAGGTTTAGTATTTACTGCATGTCACTAAATCCTGTTAATACTGAAGGTTACTTGTCCATGTAAAGGCAATGGTGCCATCTGCTACATGGTGCATTTGGAAGACAAAATGATTCCATGTAAGTGAATGTATTTTGCAAGCATCGATTGTTAGAAATATCACCCCTATTGAGAAAATACCCCCTTTGAAGCATTTCTCCTTAAAGACATCTGAAGTCATTCTTATAGTTTCTAGAACTTCATCACATTGAGGCAAGGACAGAAACTTTAGAAAAATTGTGTGTATAACACTATTGGCTCTTTATTTTTTTCCTTTTCTGTTGGCCCGCTAGATAGATTTTCTGGGCTGGACAAGATGACAGCCACGAGTGAGGAAAGGGAGGTGGAAGCAGCAGCTGCTCTTGCAGCTGCAGAAAGTTGCTGACACAAGACTCAGTTGGGAAAGCACTGAATGGAGTGCAGTAATTTGGTGGAGAAAGGCAAAGAGAAGGCTGAGCAGCACACAGTGAAGAATGACTCAGAGAGTTTTCCCTATCCAGAACTTTATTCCGCCGGAGTTCTCTTTGGCGTTTTTGTCATTGTAAATTGGAGGCTTGGAATCAGCAAGAGACAGAAAAGAGTCCCTGATGAACCTCCAGATGGAGGCGCTTTGTTTTAAAAAGTGTAGAAATAGAAAGAGAGGTGTACTAGCATACCGAAAAGAGGCAAGAAGAGTGGTTGGGCATCTGTAGACAAAAGAGGTTGTTAAGTGACTGCAGAGGGAGCAGCACCACTCAGTAGCCCTCTGGGTGATCTTAAGAAATGGTTAAGAAAAAGAAAAAGAAAAAGAAAAAAAAAAAAAAAGCAAAGACACATAAGGAAACTTTTGGAGGTAATGGGTGTCTTTATTGCGACAGATATTTTTACCTTGATTGTGACGATAGTATCATGGGTGCATGCTTATGACAAATTCAGCAAATTGTATACATTAAATATTTGCAGTTCTTTTGTACATCAATTATAAAGCCAAGAGAGGGCGAGAGAAAGAGAGATAGAAAGAGAAAGAAAATACTTTTGTTCTAACATATTCATCCTTTAAAAAAGGGGCTAGAGAAGAAAAAGAATACAAAATAAAAGAAAACTAACTTCATATCCAACATCTAAGCTTATTTCTAGGCCAATAAATTAGAAGAAACAATCTGAAGCTGGCTTACAAAGAACAGTACCTAGCATATTATTGATGGGTGACAGTTCAAAGAACATGTTTAAAGAATTTAGTACTAAAAATATTCATATTTTTCTAAACACCTTTATTGAGATATAATTTCCATACAATAAAATTAATCAAATTAAAACTGTACAGTTTTATGAGTTTATCAAATATACAATCATGTTAAGGACCCTAATAATCACAGAACAAAACATTCCATTATGACATAAAAGTTCCCATACAACCCTTTGCCCCTTTGCAACTAATCCCTTCTTCTTGCTCCTGGCCTCTGAATAGTAATGGTGATTTGTTTCTGTCACTACGGTTTGTCTTTTTTTAAGAATTTCATAAAAAGGGTAACACACAATTTATAGTCTTTTATTTTGAGTTTTATCCATTGTGTTTTCCATATTGATTTGTTTTTATTGCTGAATAATAGTTTTTGTATGGATATACCACATTTATCCCTTCACCAGATGATGGACATTTGTGTTGTTTCCACTTTTTGGCTATTATGGGTAAAGCTCCTTTGAACAGTCATGTACACGTTTTAGTAGGGATTTGTGTCTTCATTTCTCTAAGGTCAGTATTTAGAAAGGGGAATGTGAGAGAAGCGTTTATTTATAAGAAATTATGATTGCTTTTCCAGGTTGATATACTGTCTTGGATTCCCACCAGCAATATATGACTGTTCAAGTTCAATTTCTTGCCAACATTTGTAATTATCAGTCCTTCTAATTTGAGCTATTATAGTGGCTATACAGTAGTCTCTCATTATGGCTGTTATTTGCATATATTCAATGAGGAATGATGAGGAATATTACCATCTATATATCATATTTGATGAAGTGCCTATTCAAACCTTTGGCTCATTCTTTATTTGATTTTATGTTGCTATGATTGAGTTGTAAGATAACTTTATATATTCTAGACATAAACATTTAATGAGATATAAGTTTTACAAATATTTTCCCAGAATGTTGTGTGCCTTTTTGTTTTCTCAACAGTGTCTTTTGAAAAACAGAAGCTATTAAACTTCATGAAGTACAATTTAATTTTATCATTCATCCTTTTTCTATCCTATCCAGGAAAACTTTGTCTATTCCAGAGTCACAAAGACTATCTCCTATATTTTCTTCTGTAAGATTTATAGTTTTTAGCTCTCATATTTAGGTTTATGATTAATTTCAAATTGCTTTCTGTGTATGGTATGAGATTAGAGACAAGGTGTATTTGTTTATTTAATTATTTGGCATATAGTTATTCAGTTGTTCCAGCATCATTTGTTGAAAAGACCAAATTATTAACAATGAAACACTTTGATACCTTTGCTGAAAATCAACTGACCATATATGTGTGTGTCTATTTCCGGACTCTGTTTTCTCTGCCGTTCACCTAGATGTCTATATGTATGCAAATATAACACTGCCTTGATTACTGTGCTTTATACTAATCTTAATATCTGGTAGATGTGTTCTCCAATTTTGTTCTTCTTTTCAAAATTATTTTGATTACTCTAGGTCCTATGCATTTCCATATAAATTTTTAAAATCAGCTAGTCAGTTTATTTAAATGACTTACTAAAATTTTGTTTGAGATTATTTTGCATCTATAGATAAGTTTGGAGAGAATTGACGGTATAATATTATTGAATCCATGAACACAATATATCTCTCTCCTTAGTTAGGTCTTCTTTAATTTATGTCAGCAATTATTTGTAGCTGTAAGTACATCGATCTTGCACACAAGATCACCAAATATTTCATATTTTTGAAACTATTTTAAATGATGTAAAAAATTTTAAATTGATTTATAATTGTTATTAGTGTATAGAAATTTAATTGATTAGTGAATTGACTTTACACATGCAAATTTGATATATTAATTTATTAATTTCTATAGGTTTTTGAGGACTTTGGGGAAGGACTGTCTACATTTTTCTGGGTATAGATTTACTTCTTTCTTTCCAAACTCCATTTAATCTACTTTTATTTCCTGCCTTCTTACACTGGATTGGACCTTCAATACAATGTTGGATACAAGTTGCCTTGTTACTGATCATAGGGGGAAAGCATTCACCTTTGTACCATTGAGAATGATGTTAGTTGTAGGTATTTTATAGCTATTCTTTATGAAATTTCTGTTCCTAATATACTGAGGGCTATTTTTTTTCTGCCGAGAGCTATTTTCATGAATAGTTGTACGTCTATTGAGATGATCATGTAACTTTTCTATTTTAGTCTTTAATAATAAGGACACACTTTTGTACTTTTAAATATTTTTTTAATATTAAAGCTACCTGGCATGTATAAGATAGAATCCACTTGGTCATGGTGTATTATCCTTTTTGTATATTACTGAATTTTATTTGCTAAAGATAGACTTTTCTATCTTTGATTATGAAGGATATCAGTTTAGGTTTTTTGTAACTTTGCTTTATTGTTTTGGTACCAGGATGATGTTCTTAAATGAGTTAGTAGTAATCTTTCTTATTTTCCAGAAGCATTTGTATAGACTTAGTATTATGTCTACCTTCAAAATTTTATAAAATCATCAGCAAAGCCATCTGAGCCCAGAGTTTTCTTTGTGGCAAGGTTTTGAACTAGAAATTCAATTTCTTTCAATATTATTAGACTACTCCAGTTATTCTTTTAAAAATTTAATTTAAGCTATAAACAAAAATAAAGACAGTTTATCCATTTTTCCACCCTCTACTGCATGCCTTTGGCAATTGCCTATCTGTTCTCTGTATCTATGATCTTATTTTTATTTTTTGTTTTGTATTATTTTTAGATTTCATATATAAGTGAGATCATATGGTATTTGTCTTTCTCTGTCTGACTCATTTCATATAGCATAATGTCCTCAGGGTTCATCTATGTTGTCAAAAATGGCAAGATTTCATTCTTTTTTATGGCTGAATAATATTTCTGTGTGTGTGTGTGTGTGTGTGTGTGTACCATAGTTTTTTTTATGCAGTCATCCATTGGTGGACACTTAGGTTATTTTCATGTTTTGGTTATTGTAAATAATCCTGCAGTGAACATGGGGATACTTACGTATTTTCAAGTTAGCGTTTTTATTTTCTTTCAATAAAACCCCAGAAGTAGAATTGCTGGGTTATATGGTAATTCTATTTTTAAATTTTGGAGGAAACTCCATACTGTTTTCTATAGTGGCTAAACCAATTACATTCCCACCAACACTACACAAGGTTTCTCTTTTCTCCACATTCTCACCAACACTTGTTATATCTTGCCTTTTTGATAATAGCCATTCTAACAGATGTGAGGTGATACCTCATTGTGGTTTTGATTTGCATTTCCCTGATGATTAGTGATGTTGAGCATCTTTTCACGTACCTGTTGGCCAGCTGTATGTCTTCTTTGGGAAAATGTTATATTCAGATTCTTCTAAAATGTAGTAGAATTCTTTGTTTTTTTGTTATTGACTTATATTAGTTCTTTACATGTTCTGGATAATATTACCCCTTATCAAGTATATGGTTTATAAATATTTTCTCCCATTCAGTAGGTTGTCTTTTTGTTGATTGTTTCTTATGCTGTCCAAAGACTTTCAGTTTGATACAGTTCCACTTGTTTTTTTGTTTGTTTGTTTGTTTGTTGTTGTTGTTGTTGTTTGGGGTTTTGTTTTGTTTTTTGTCTGTTTGTTTTTTGCTTTTGTTGCATTTACTCTTGGTAGCAGATTAAAAATACCATTGCCAAGAACTATGTCAAAGATTTTACCTTCTATGGTTTCTTCTAGGACTTTTATGTTTTCAGGTCTTACATTCAAGTCTTCAATTCATTTTGAGTTAATTTTGTGTATGCTTTAAGATAGTGGTCCAGTTTCAACCTTTTACATGTAGCTGTCCATTTTTCTCTACACCATTTATTGAAGAGATGATCCTTTCCCCATTATATGTTCTTGGCTCCTTTGTCATAAATTAATTGACCATATACACGTAGGTTTATTTTGGGGCTCTCTGTTATGTTCCATTCATCCATGTGTCTATTTTTATGCCAATACCATACTTTTTAAAATTACTATAACCTTGTAATATAATTTGAAATCAGAGAGTGTGATACTTTCAACATTGTTTCATTTCTCAAAATTTCTTTGGCTATTGTCTTTTGTGATTTCATACAAATTTTAGGATTGTCTGTTCTGTATGTGTGAAAAATGCCATTGGAATTCTGATAGGAATTACACTGAATCTGTATATTGCTTTGGATAGTATGGACATTTTAACAATTAATTCTTACAATCCATGAGTATGGAATGTCTTTCCATTTATTTGTGTTTTCTATGATTTCTTTCATTAACATCTTGTATTTTTTAATACACAGGTATATACAGGTCTTTCACCTCCTTGGTCAGATTTACTCCTGGGTATTTTGTTCTTTTTGATGCAATTGTAAATGGATTATCTTAAATTATTAATAATTTTTAATTTCTCTTTCTAATAGTTTATTATTACTATCCAGAAACACAACAGTTTTTGGGGTATAGGTTTTGTATCCTTCAACTTTACTGAATTTGTTTATTAGTTTGAATAGTTTTTTGGTGGAGTCTTCAGGTTTTTCTATATATGATGTCATGTCAACTGAAAACAGTGATAATTTTACTTCTTCCTTTCCCATTTGAATATCTTTTATTTCTTTTTCTTGATGAACTGTTCTGGCTAGGACTTCCAGTACTATGTTGAATAAAAGTGGTGAGGGTGAACATCCTTGTCTTGTTCCTGACCTTAGAGGAAATATTTTCTTTCTTTTTTTTTTTTTAAAGATTTTATTTATTATTTATTTGACAGAGAGACAGCCAGTGAGAGAGGGAACACAAGCAGGGGGAGTGGGAGAGGAAGAAGCAGGCTCCCAGCGGAGGAGCCTGATGCGGGGCTCGATCCCAGAATGCTGGGATCACGCCCTGAGCCGAAGGCAGACGCTTAACGACTGAGCCACCCAGGCGCCCCTTAGAGGAAATATTTTCAGCTTGTCTCCAGAATATGTTAGCTGTGAGCTTGTCATATATGGCCTTTGTTGTGTTGAGATAAGTTCCCTATATATCAGCCTTGTTGAGAATTTTCATCATAAATGCATGTTGAATTTGTCAAATGCTCCTTCTGTATCTGTTGAGATGATTGTATGATTTTTATCCTTCATTTTGTTAAAGTACTCTATCACATTGACTGATTGGTAGATCCACCCTTGCATCTGCTGAATAAATCCCACTTGATCGTGGTATATGTTCCTCTTCATGTATTGTTGAACTTAGTTTGCTAATATTTTGTTGAGGATTTTTGCACTGTGTTCATCAGGGATACTGGCCTGTAATTTTCTTTTATTGTGGCATTCTTGCCTGGTATGGCATGCTTACCCATAAAATAAGTTTGGAAAAGTTTCCTTTTCCACTATTTTTTGGAAAGATTTGAGAAGATTGGTATTTGTTCTTCTTTGAATGTTTGGTGGAACTCACCAGAGGAACCTGATCCTCGACTTCTGTTTGTTGGGACGTTTTTGATTGCTAATTAAATGTCCTTACTAGTAATCAGTCTGTTCAGATTTTCTATTTCATTATGATTCAGTCTTGGTAGATTTTATGCTTTTCTCTATTTCTTTCCCTTTTCATTAATTTTTGCCATCATCTTTATGATTTCTTTCTTTATGCTGACTTTGTATTTACATTGCCTCTCCTAGTTTTGAAAGTAGAAGCATAGGTCATTCATGTAAGACCACTTTTCTTTTTCCATTATAAATCTTTAATCCCAGAAAATCCAAAGATTTTCTGACTTCCCTTGTGATTTCTTCCTTTTTCTCATGTCATTAGGGACATGTTATTTAATATCCAAATGTTTGGGAATTTGCCAGATCTCTGTGTTATGAATTTCTAATTTAGTTTCACTCTGGAGAGAGAATACACTTCAGATAATTTTGATTCTGTTAAATATATTGACTTGTTTTATGGCCAGAATTTATGTTAGTGAATTTTCCATGTGTACTTGAAAAATAGTGTATTCTGCTGCTGTGAGTGTAATGTTCTTTGAATGTTAGATCACTGTTCAAACATCCTATATACTTACTATTTTTATCTACTTTTTCTGTTAAATATTGAGACAGGAGCGTTGAAATTCCAACTATATGTGAATTAGTTTCTTTCTCCTTTAAGTTTTATCATTCCATATGTCTTTTCTTCAGGTATTTTGAAGCTCTATTATTAAGCACATATAATGGATTATAATGGCTTTTTGATGAATTGGTCCTTTTATCCTTGTAAAATATTGCTCTTTATCTCTGATAATACCTACTGTTTTTGGTTTACTTTTTCTAATATTATTACATCATTCCGGCTTTATTATATTCTAATTTAGGTTTATAGAGGTAGAATTTACATATAATAGAATTTAAACTTTAAAGTTTATGAGTTTTGAAAAATGTAGACATTTTTGTAACCAGCAGCATAATCAAGATAAATATTTCCATCATCACAAAAAGTTCCCTCAGGCTCCTTTGAACTCAATCCCCTCCCTTCATCTTTTGCCCTTGCAAACCATTCATCTACTTTATATTTCTATAGATTTGCACTTTCCAGAGTGCAATATAAATGGAATCAAACAGTATATAGTCTTTTGTGCCAGTAATATTAGTAATTTGTTCCTTTTTATTGCTGAGTAGTATTCCATCACATTGATGTACTGTTGTTTGTTTATCCATTTTGTAGTTGATGAATACTTGGATTTTTTTCTAATTTAGAGCCATTTAAAATAAGCTAAATGTGCATTCACATACAGGTCTTTCAGTACACATATTTTCATAAGGTTCTAGGCTTTAGGATGTAAGAAACAGAAATCTTCACAAAGCTCACAACAATAATGCATTGAGATGACCAGAGAACTGAAACATGGTGTCACTAAGCTGAACACATCTTCAATGAATCAGAAGCTAAAGTAAGTTCTACCTTCTGTGGACACAATCCAATAGTGGCTGATTGAACTTAAAAATAGTTTAATAAAACTATGTTAGACAGCTGCCAGGATTTTGTGAGGTCTGGATAAAGAGGTACTAGAGAAGTTTCTGGGAATAATAATTCACCAAACAAACTGAAGAATGAGAATAGTACAACAATGCTGAGGTCTGTTACCTCATGAAGCTCTTATGACATTACTGTCATAATCACACAATGTCACTTTTATTCCAGGAATTAAACCTTACAAATATTGCCAGACTCAAAGTCAGATATCTCTGCCATATTTGCAAGCAAAATGAATTCTCCTCGATGCCCCCCCGCAACTAAGTGGCTACTACCTCAAGCTGTTCACTTCTGTCCTAAGGTTAAGCCTGATGAGTAGAGCCCTGATCACCTGCCTGTGCTTTAACTTCAAAGGAGCCAGGTGAGATAACTTCTCCAGGTCTGAGGGATAATTTGTAATATTAGAAGTTCTGAAAATGTATTAATATTTTATGAAATATTCTGATCAGCCTGAAATTATGGTAAATATCGATTGTGCTCTCTTTGATATTTCTTGTTTAAATAAGACGTGGGTTCAAGGTAGAGTTCATGCTAATAGTGAAAAGAATAAGAAAAATTGCAGAGGACAGTAGCCACAGATCAGGTCCTAACGAATTTGGAATGGTGGGCAAAAAAGGACACAAACCAGAGGAAAACAGACCATAAGCCCTTTGAAGGCAGGAACTGTAATTTGCTTTGTTTTGTTTCTTTTTGCCTTTTTTTTTTAAACCATTATCTTTTTTTAGCTACATAAACAAAGTACTGACACATTATAGGTATTCATTTGGAATATGGAAAAGAAAACACAACTAAATGCAACTTCTGATTGTGAAAAATAACTGCTAGTGGGAAAGTGTTTATGTTATAAAAAGAGCTCTTACTTTATAAAATCAATTTTATATTTTCTATTTAAAATTTTTTCTCAGTTGCATGGTATTTAAAATGTTTTAATTTAAAACAGCTATTTACACATAACTCTTCCAGATATAGTTATTCCATAATATATACTTTATCTTATTACTACTACTACTGAGATGTGTTACATTTGATTTAACCATATGAATGTAAGAAAGATGATAGTTATAAGATCTTCGAGAGAGTTAGGATGATTTAATTCTAATCAAACTTGACAGAAAACTAAGGTGGCATTAAAGAGTAAAAAGGAAAACTAATGACAATTGAGAAGGTAGAAAATGTATCAAAAATGGTATGCATTTGTACGTCCTTTACATAATAGCATTGTTTGGAATTTTTTGCTGAGTTGCTGTGATAATCTTGAAGTTCAGGTGAACCTGCTGTGGGATGCATAGTTCATTGACAGGCTGCTGTTATCTCCAGATCCACCATGGATCATGAGACCATGCCCCCAGCCAGTGACTGAAGGGATAGAATCAGGTTATTCTTGCCCCATGTGAGATTCCTCTAACAAGCAACTTTGGCTTGGAGATTCCCTGTCAGCCTGGCTGAAATTTTCTTAGAACTGTGTTGTGATATGAGGACCTTCCTCTACAATCCTACCTTCCTTTCCTTTTTTCCACTGGTGTCAGACCTATTTCATGTTCTGAACTCTCCTCCAATGTATTCCTTCTCCCCTTCTTCTTTATAGGCATTTTATTTCCTTCAGTAAATCTCTTGCTTGCCTCATACCCCTTGGTGTCATGTCTTCTACACTCAGAAGGTCTGAAATGACACAGTTATATTAATAAGAAACCCTTCTTTTAAGGGGGAATGAAACATGAGAGACTATGGACTATGAGAAACAAACTGAGGACTTCAGAGGGGAGGGAGTGGGGGAATGGGATAGACTGGTGATGGGTGGTAAGGAGGGCACGTATTGCATGGTACACTGGGTGTTACACGCAACTAATGGAGCATTGAACTTTACATCGGAATCCGGGGATGTACTGTATGGTGACTAACATAATATAATAAAAAATCATTTAAAAAAAATAATACCATGATGAACAGATAAATGGAAATGCACATACCTAAAATGGGCATTTTGAAATTGAGATTCAATTAAGTGGATTAACTTGACAGTTAACTCCTGACTTCCCACATGAACTGAGATGCTGTATCTCAGTACTTTTCCTTTGGTAGCTCTTTATACATTTTAGGTTGGCATAACTTTATTTTTACTTATATAAATTTGAATTTTTAGTCTGAAATCATGTGTTCTTATGACCTTTTACCTCTTTGAAGGTGCTTACTTTTCATTAAATCATAATTTGGGACAAAAAAAAAAGAAACCCTTCTTTTAAATTGAAAAATACAAATAAAAATGATACCATAGGAATATTTGTTGGATTAAAGTTTTGACTCAACCACACCTTAAAAAGCTTAACGTTTAGGCTTACCAAGGATAGAAATGATATAACAGTGTCTTTGCCTGGCTTATCATAAATCTTAGCATCATAAATAGGAAGAAATAGCCAACATAAGGAGTCATCACTAGCCCTGCAAGCTCATAAATAGAGTCAAATAACATATATCATTCCAGCAGTAAAAAAAATAATAATAATAAGTAATTTATTTAATGAAAATTGGGGCCTTGTTTATTATGGGCAGTTTTTATAAGATGTTTATGTGAGTTAGATTTCTTTTAAGATAACAGAGTAAGGAGTGATAACAATGATCTGAGCCAGGGGTAATAATCTGGAAGCTAGAAGGCTAACTTGGGCCAGAAGATCTGAGCGGGTATATAGGAACTCCCTACACTTTCTGCTCAGGTTTTCTATAAAACTAAAACTGCTTTTAAAAATATAAAGTTCATTTTAAAAAGCTAATGATTATGAATGTCCTTAAAAAGAGCTAGCCAGGTTAGAGAGACTGAACCCAGGCCATTTATCCATGGTAACTTACCTAAGCTACCTCCCTGGCCCTCAAGATATTATAATATAAAATGGGCCTTCAATATACAACTTGGTTGGAGCAGAAGATTTTAGAGAAAGATGGTTCCTTCAAGCCTGGATGAACTGGTTACGTTGAAATTTTGGAAGGCCATGAAAGCTAGACCAAAAAGGAAAATTGTCACTGTGGTTGTGATTGTCTTGGTTAACAGGGGGAAGCCAAATGTTTTGAGTGGGAGAATGATATTTAAGGGCCAAAAATAAACACACAAAAAATAATAAAACATTACTAGAATAAAAGGCAAAGTTGTAAAGCAATTTTAAAATGGCCTTTAGATTTGTTATATTGAAACATGAAGGAAAATTGTACCAAAAAAAGATGGATTTTATAGCATGTTTGGCTGTATCTGGCCATAATAGCCTTTAAATTCATGACTACTGGATGAACCAAGAAGCAATGGAGCTATTCAAATAAAAAAAAGGAGAATAAGGCTGGTTAGTTTTAAGTTGTCTAGAAACTACTAGACAACTAGAAGCATCTTCCCTCTATTGAAAACCAAACTTCCTGCTTAAAGAAAATATGTGAGAGCTACAGAGATTTCACATTTCAATTCCATGACCAGTCTTATTTTCCAGAGTTAGAACTCATCATTAAACATTTGCTTTGGTAACTATTAAGTAAGGGGGGCTGTTCTGAGACTGATAGGAGGGGCAGTGCAGGGGTGACTTTGAGACAGACATCAGTTATCTTGGCCCCAGTCATACAGACTGACATTAAATCACTCAATGATGACCCAAAGGATAGCGATGTTCGCTGTAGCTCCAGGTCCTAGTTGTTGCTCTGTACCTTTAAAGGTGACTAAAGATAAAGAGGAATGTAAAATCCACCAAACGAAAAGGAAAAGGAGAAAAGCAATGTGAAATCTGTGGAAAGGGCAGATAGGAGATCCTCTCAAAGATGAATTTGTTATGAGATTCAGATTTATGGTTGAAGTCAGTAAAAGCCCACAAGGGGAATATGCAGTAAGAACATTGATAATAAACTCATTAGAAATGTCTCCAAAGAATGTCTGAGTAGTGATTCTAATTCTAAGGATGCACAGGTATCATATTAGCTTCAGATGTGGGGCAATATGTAGGGCATTTGAGGAGTTACCAAGGGAAATTAGATGACAGCTATTGGAAAGAAATTGCTATAGGTAAACCAAGGATTGAGAATATGCGCATGCAAATCTGAGATTAAAAGTTAACACTGCAATCTATTGTATCTGGTATGATATAGTCTCTGTAAAATAATTTCCTTTATCCTAATACTTAAAGCAAGTTTCTTATCTAGGAGACAGATAACCCTGTGTTGGTCACAAGTATTTGTAGACTAGCTCCAGATTTCATGCATCCACATAAATGTTTCTTTCTATTGATGAGAGAGTTAATGCATAAAGGAGTATGAAGATGGAGGAAAACAAGCATATTAACTAATACCAGGATATGGTTACCATTTTTTCTAGTCTGTACATTTTTAATGGGCAATACCGTAAAAGAGAGAAAAAGAATTCTTCAGCTATAGAGAAAAATCTCGATCTTCAGTTTCATAGATTCTTTTAAGTAGCTGCTTAGTTTTAACCTCATGATTGCCTAACTTTCTTTTCTCATCAATTTTTCTTAGTTTTTGTTCCAGTTTTTAAATATGTTTTCTTTAATTTTTTCATGGTGTTCATATTCCACTCCACCACCAAGCATTCTTACCTCTCTGCCTTGCTGCTTTTTTCTTACTGCAACTTCCCCTCCAAACAGGGAATCTTTAATTAGTTTGGAAATATTAGTAGAAAGGAGTAGAAAAAGAAATAGTGGAAATGCAGTTCCAGGACCACATATTTTCCCCCACTGTAATTTGCTTCCCTTAATACTCCCCCGTTTTCTCTAGATCTTAGTTGCACCTGCTCTAAAATATGATAACAACTCTCAGAACATTTCCTTTACGCCAAGCTGCTCAAGACAGCTCGTCAAAACTCACCTTAAACTATTTGGATAATGATTGTGGAACTAACTCCCTGCCCACTTCCACTTTCATGCCCACCACAAAGCAAAGTTTATGTGTGTTAATGATCACAAGTACTGTTTATATTGTCTTTGCTCCACTGAGCCAAGTACTTTGAGTACCCCTTGTACATTCTTGTTTTTTGGTCTGTGTTAGACAAAATTCTAAAGATGTCCATCCAAGAATCCCACCCCCTAGTTATTTAAAAAAATATGAATCTAGGTACTGATGTGAAGGGGCTTTAGAGATGGAATTGAGGTTACCGATCAGCTGACCCTAAAATAGGAAGATTATTCTGCTGAGTACAATGCAATCATTAACGCAGCCTGAAAAGCAGACAAGAGAGGCAGAAGAGTCAGTCAGAGAGCTGTGGCAGGATAGGAAAACAAAGAAGATTGGAGGCGAAAGGAGAAATCAGATTTGAAGCATGAGAAAGATTCTCCTCACTGTTGGTGGCTTTAGAGATAGAGAAAGAAGGATATGAGCTAACAACTGTAGGCAGCCTCTAGAAGCTGAAAATGACCCCTGGCCAAAAGGTAGCAAGGATATGGGGACCTCTATGCTACAACCACATGGAACAGAATGCACCCAAGGGAATGCAGCCAATTTGAGTGAGTTTGTAAAGGGATCCATCTCCAGGATTCCTAGAAAGAAACACTTTGATTTTGACCTTATGCAACTCAGAGCAACCACATTGTGCCTGTGCTTCCAACCTGTAGAAACTGTGAAATAATAAATTTGTGTTGTTTTAAGTAAGTGTGGGGTAATTTGTTACAGCAGCAAGACAGAATAAGATGAGTTAAGTAAGCAGAACGTTACTACTAAATTCCTATTATATCCAAGTATTTGTGCTAGCTGCTAGAAGGAATGGAAGAACAAAGGATAAAGATAGTCTCTATCCTTTCTGTGCTTTTATTCTAGTGGTTGGGACTATATATGTATCTATATATGCATGCACACATATATTCAAATATATCATTAGCTAGTGATGATGTACTTGCTAAGTGTTGAGAAAGGAAAAGGCTAGGAAACAGAATAACTTGAGTGGTTGTCCTTCCTCTATGGCTAGGGCAGGCCCTTATGTTTTGCTTCTACTTTTGCCTGAGAAATATAGTACTTCTGTTTAATTTATTGGGTTATGTCTAAAATGTCTTAATTAACATTGTAAACGTATGCACATATTTTTAAATTCTTATCATAGCTCTTTTTTATTTCCTAAAGATCAGGCACACTGAGATCTCCTGGTCAAGCAGAGTGTTAAAATGCTTAGTGTTTCTCTGATCAGGGCATTCATAGAAGCTTTGAATTTCAAGTTATAGTTGAGCTATTAAGTTCAAGTTACTTTCAGTTGGTGACACATTCTCCTGAAATTTCTGGAATAAACCAATATCTTTTTCTAATAGATAAAAGTTATATATATATATATATATATGTT